>NW_028167744.1:0-25000 GCF_964194135.1 Talpa europaea
ACCCTAACCCTAACCCTTATCCTAAATCTAACCCCAACCCTAACGCTAACCCTAATCCAAATCCTAACCCTAACCCAAACTCAAAACATAACCCTAACCACATTCCTAACCCTAACCCTAACCCTACCCCTAAACCATATCCTAACCCTAAGCCTAACCCTAACCCTAATGCTAAACGAAACCCTATCCCTAAACCTAAATCAAAACCTAACACTTACTCTTATTCTAACACTTACCCAACCCTAAACCAAATCCTATGCCAAACCATGACCCTAACCCTAACCCTAACCAAAATCCTAACCCTAACCCTAGACCTAACCCTAACCATTTTCCTTACCCTTAACCTAATCCTACCCTTAACCCAAATCCTAAATCTAAACCTAACCCTTACCCTAACCCATACCCAAATCCTAAACCTAAATTTAACCCTAACCAAAACCCAACACTAACTCTAACACTGACCCTAAACCTAAACCAAATCCTAACCCTAACCCTAAACCAAATCCTCACCCTACCCTGAACCCTAACCCTAACCCTAAACCTAACTCTAAACCATATCCAAATCTTAACCCTAACCCTCACCCTAAACCTAAATCTAAATGTAACCCTAACCCTTACCCTAACACTAAGCCAAAATCTAACACTAACCCTAACTCTAACCCTAACCCTAACCCTAACCCAAATCATAACCCTAACCCTAAGCCTAACCCTACCCTAAACCTAACCCAAATCGTAACCCTAACCCTTAGCCTAACCCTAACCCTAACCCAAATCCTAAACCTAACCCTAACACTAACCCTAACGCTAAACCTAACCCTAACCGTAACACAAAACCTAACACTATCCATAACTATAATCCTAACCCTAACCCATATCCTAATCCTAACCGTAACACTAACCCTATCACAAATCCTAACCCTAAACCTAATCCTACCCATAAACAAACCCAAACCAAAATCCTAACACTAACCCTAACCCTAATCCTTATCCTAAACCTAACCCTAACCCAAAATCTAACCCAACCCTAACCATAACCCTAACCCATACACAAATTGTAAACCTAACCATAAAACTAACCCTAATGCTAAATCTAAACCTAACCCTAACTCCAACCCAAAACCTAAAACTAACTCTAACTCTAACCCTAACCCTAAAACTAAACCATATCCTATCCAAAACCCTAACCCTAACCCTAATCCTAACCCTAACCCGCACCTAAATCCTAAACCTAACCCGAACCCTAACCCTAACACTAACCCTAACACTAAACCTAACCCTAACCCTAACCCAAAACCTGACACTATCCCTAACTCTATCTCTACCCGAAACCTAACACATATGCTAACCCTAACACTATGCGTAACCCTAACCCTTACCCTAAACCTAAACATAACCCTAACCTTAAAGATAACCCTAATCAATATCCTAAACCTAACCCTAACCCTAAACCATATCTTAACCCTAACCCTAACCCATTCCCAAACCTAACCTAAACCTAACCCTAACCCTAACACTAAACCTAACCCAAACCCTTACCCTAAACCAAAACCTAACTCTAACAGTAACTCTAACCCTTACCCTAACCCTAACCCAAATCCTATCCCTAACCCTATCCCTAACCCGAAACCTAACCCAAATCCTAACCCTAACCCAAACGCTAACCCTAACCCAAATCCTCTCCCTAAAAAGACTCTAACCCATACCCAAATCCTAACCCTAATTCTAATCCTAACCCTACCCTAAGCTAAATGTAACCCTAACCCTAATGCTAACACTAACCCAAAACCTAACACTAACCCTAACTCTAACAATAACAATAACCCTAACCCTAACCCTAACCCAAAACCAAACACTAACCCTAATCCTAACCATAAATCTAACACTAACCCTAGCACTAACCCTAACCCTAAACCAAATCCTAACACTAAACCTAAACCTAACCATAAACCTAACCATAACCAAAATCCTAAACCTAAACCTAATGCTAAACCTAATCCGAACCCTAACCCTAACTAAAAACCTAACACTAAAACTAACTCTAACCCTTACCCTAACCTTAACCTAAATCCTAACCCTAGCCCTAACCTTAACCCCAACACCAACCCAAATCCTAACCCTAACCCAAACCCTAACCCTAACTCAAATCCTAACCCAAAACCTAACTCTAACCCATACCCAAATCCTAACCATAACCCTAAATCTAACAAAACCCCAAAACCTAACCCTAAACCAAATCATAACCCTAACCCTAACACTAAACCTAACCCTAAACCTAACCGTTAACCCTAACCCAAACCTAACCCTAACCCTAAAGCTAAACCTAAACCTAACCCAAACCAAAAACCTAACACTAACACTAAATCTAACCCTTACCCTAACCCTAAAACACCTCCTAACCCTAACCCTAATACTAACTTAAACCTAACCCCAACCCTAACCCAAAACCTAACCCTAACCTTAAACTTAACAATAACCCAAAACCTAACACTATCCCTAACTCTAACCCTAACTCGAACCCTAACCCTAAACCAAACCCAAATACAAATCCTAACCCTAACCAAACCGTAAATCTAACCCTAACCAAAATCCTAACACTAACCCTAACCCATATGCTAACCCTAACCCTAAACCTAAACCAAATCATAACCCAAACAATAATCCTAACTCTAAAACCAATCCTAAAGAATACCCAAACCCTAACCCTAACCCCAAACCTAACCCTTACGCTAAACGTAACCATAACCCTAACCCTAACCCAAAACCTAACACTAACACTAAATGTAACCCTTACCCTACCTTTACCCAAATCCTAAGCCTAACCCTAAGCCTAACCTTAAACCTAACCCTAACCCCAATCCTAACCCTAATCAGAAACCTAAACCTAACACTAAACCTAACGCTAACCTAATGTAACCCTAAACCTAACCCAAAATATAATATTAACCCGAACTCTAACTCTAACCATAACCCATATCCAAATCCTAACCCTAAGCCTATCCGTAACACTAAAACTATCCCAAATCCTAACCCTTAACCTAACCTTACCCCTAAACCTAACCCTAACCAAAATCCAAACACTAACCCTAACCCTAAACCTTATCTTAACACTAACCCTAACCATAACCCTAACCCAAATCCTAACCCTGACCCTAAACCTAACCCTAACTGATATCCAAATCCTAACCCTAACCCTAATGCTAAACCTAATCCTAACCCTAACCCAAAACCCAACACTAACACTAACATTAACCCTTACACTAACCCTAAACGAAATCCTAATCATAACCCTATCCCTAAACCGAACCCCAAACCTAACCCAATCCTAACCCTAACCCGAACCCTAACCCTAACCAAAAACGAATCATTAACCCTAACTCTAAACCTAAACCTAAACCTAACCCCAGCAAACCCTAACCCTACACAAAATTCTAACCCTAAACCAAACCATAATGCGAAACATAACCCTAACCAAAATCCTAAACCTAACCCTAAACCTAACCCATATCCTAAACCTAACCCTAACCCTAACCCTACCCAAACCCTATCCCTAACCCTAAACCTAACCCTAACCCATACCCATATCCTAACCCAAAACCTAACCCTAACCCTAATGCTAAACCTAACCCTTAACCTAACCTTAACGCCAAACCTAACAATAACACTAACTCTAAACCTTACCCTAACCCTAACCCAAATCCTAACCTTAACCCTAACTCTAACCCCAACAATAACCCAAATCCTAACCCAAATATGAACCCTAACCCTAACCCAAATCCAAACCCTAAACCTAACTCTAACTCATACCCATTCATAACCCTAATCTTAACCCTAAACCTATGCCTAAATGGAACCCTAACCCTAACACTAACACTAACACAAAACCTAACACTAAACCTAATGCTAACCCTAACCCTAACCCTAACCCAAATCCTAACCCTAACCCTAACTCTAACCCTGACGCTAAACCTAACCCTACCCTAAGCCAAAACCTAACACTAAATCTAACTCTAACCCTTACCCTAACCCTAACCTATATCCTAATCCTAACCCTCGCCAAAACCCAATCCTAACCCTAACCCTAACACTAATCCCAACCTGAACCTGAACCTAACCTATACCCAAATCCTAACACTAAACCTAACCCTAAACCTAACCCTAACGCTAAACAGAAACCTAACCTTAACCCTATCCCTAAAGCTAAACCAAACCCTAACCCTAACCCCAACCCTAGCCCAAATCCTAATCCTTACACGAACAATAACCTTAACCCAAATCCTAACCCTAAACCTAACTCTAACCCATAAGCAAATCCTAATCCTAATCCTAGCCCTAAACCTAAAGCTAAATGTAACCCTAACCCTAAACCTAACCCAAAACATAACATTATCCCTAACTCTAACACTAACATTAACCCTAACCCTAACCCTAGCACTAACCCTAACCAAAACCCAAAACGTAAACCTAACCCTAGCCCTAAACTTAACCCTAACCAAAATCCTAACCCTAACCCTAACCCTTATTCAAACCATAACCTTAACCCTAACGCTAACCCATACCCAAATCCTAAACAAAACCCCAACCTAACCCTAATGCTAAACCTAACCCTAACGTTAATTCTAAACCAAAAATTAACACTAACTCTAACTCTAACCCTTACATAACCTTAACCCAAATCCTAACCATAACCCTAAACCTAACCCCAAACCTAACCCAAATCCTAACCCTAACCCAAACCCTAACCCTAACCCAAATCCTAACCCTAAACCTAACTCTAACCCATACCCTAAACCTAAAGCTAAATGTAACCATAACCCTAATCCTAACACTAACCCAAAACCTAACACTTACCCTAATTCTAAACCTAACCCTAACCCAAATCCTAACCCTAACTCTAAACCTAACCCAAAACCTAACACTAACCCTAACTCTAACTCTAACCTAACACTAGCACTAACCCTAATCCTAACCCAAATCCTAACCCTAAACCTAACCCTGACCCTAATGCATAACCTAAACTTCACCCTAAACCTAACGTTAAACCTAACCTTAACCCAAAACCTAACACTAACACTAACTCTAACACTTACCCAAACCCTAACCCAAATACAAACACTGACCCTAAACCTAACCCTAACCATAACCCAAATCCTAAGCCTACCCCGAACCTGAACCCTAACCCACATCCTAACCCTAAACCTAACTCTAAACCATACTCAAAACCTAACCCTATCCCTAACCCTAAACATAAAGATAAATGTACCCTAAACCTAACCCTAACACTAATCAAAATCTAACACTAAATCTAACTCTAACCCTAACCCAAAAACTAACGCTAACCCTAACCCTAACCCAAAACCTAACCCTAAACCTAACCCTAACCCAAAACCTAACCCTAAATATAAACCTAAACCTAAACCTAACCCTATCCGAAATCCTAACTCTAAACCTAACCATATCCCTAACCCATATTTGATCCCTAAACCTAACCCTAACCCTAACCCAAATCTAACACTACCTCTAACCCTAACCCTAACCCTAACACAAAACCTAACACTAACACTAACCCAAAACCTAACACTAACACTAACTGTAACCCTTACAGTAACCCTAAACCAAATCCTAACCCCAAACCTAACCGTAACCCCAACCCCAACCCAAACCCTAACACTAACCTGAACCCTAACCTTAACCCAAGTCCACACCCTAAACCTAACTCTAACCCATACCCAAATCCTAACCCAAACACTAACCCTAAACCTAAAGCTAAATACAAACCTAACCCTAACCCTAACATTAAACCAAAACATCACACTAACCCCAACTCTAACCTAAACCTAACCCTAGCACTAACACTAACCCTAACCCAAACCATAACCCAAACCTAACCCTACCAAAATCCTAACCCTAACCCATATCCTAACCCTAACTCTAACCATAACCCTAACCCAAATCCTAACACTAACCCTAACCATAAACCTAACCCTAACCCATACCCAAATCCTAACCCTAGCCATGACCTAATCCTAAACCTAATGCTAAACCGAACCCTAACCCTAACTGAAAAACTAACACTAACAATAACTCTAACCCTTACCCTAACCCTAAACCAAATCCTAACCCTAACCCTAACCCTAACCCTTTCCCAAACCTAACCCTAAACCTAACGCTAACCCTAATGCTAACCCTAACCCTAACCCTAAACCTAACCCAAAAGCTAACACTAACACTAGCTGTAACCCTTATCCTAACCCTAACCCTAACCCAAAACCTAAAACTGACCCCAACTCTAACACTAAATCGAACCCTAACCATAACGCTAACCAGTATCCTAAGCCTAACCCTAACTCTAACCCTTAACCTAATCTAAATCCTAAACAAAACCCTAAACCTAAACCTAACCATAACCAAAATCCTAACCCTAACACTAACCCTAACCCTGACCCATATCCTAAACATAACCTTATCCTAATCCTAACCCAAATCATAACCCTAACCCTAATCAGAACCCTAACTCTAACACATAACCAAATCCTAAACCTAACCCAAACCCTAACCCTAAAGCTAAACGTAACCCTAACACTAACCCTAATCCAAAACCCAACACTAACTCTAACCTTACCCTATCTTAACCCAAATCCTAACCCTAAACCTAACTCTAAACCTAACCCTAATCCAAATCCTAACCCGAACCCGAACCCTAAACCTAACACTAAACCTAACACTAAATCTAACCTTAACACTAACGCAAAACCTAACACTAACCCTAACTCTAACCCTAACTCTAAAACCTAACCCTAACTCTAACTCTAAACCTAACACTAGCACTAACCCTAACCCTAAACCAAATCCTAACCCTAAACCTAACCCTGACCCTAATGCATAACCTAAATCTAACCCAAATCCAACCCCTAACCCTAAACCTAACCCAAAACCTAACACTAACCCTAACTCTAACCCTAGACTAAACCTAACCCTAACCCAAATCTTAACCCTAAACCTAACAGTAACCCTAAACACAACCCTAACCAAAATACTAACCCTAACACTAACGCTAACCCTAACTTATATCCTAACACTAACCCTAACCCTGGCCCAAACCTAACCCTAACACTAACCCTAATCCTAACCTTAACACTAACCCTAACCCATACCCAAATCCTAACCCTAAACCAAACCCTAACCCTAAACCTAATGCCAAACCTAAACCTAACCCTAACCCCAACCCTAACCCAAAACCTAACCTTACCCGAACCCTAACCCTAACCCAAATCCTAACCATAAACCTAACTCTACCCATACCCAAATCCTAACCCAAACCCTAACACTAAACCTAAAGCTAAATCTAACCCTAACCCTAGCACTAACCCTAACCTAACCCAAAACCTAAACCAAAACCTAACTCTAAACCATAACCAAATCCTAACCCTAACACTAACCCTAAATCTAAAGATAAAAGTAAACATAACCCTAACCCTAAAATTAACCCAAAACCTAACCCTAACCCTAACCCTAACCCAAATCCTAACCCAAACCCTAACCCTAACACAAAACCTAACACTAACCCTAACTCTACCCCTAAACCTAACCCTAACCCTAGTAATAACCAGAGACCTACCAAATCCTAACCCTAAACCTAACCCTAACACTAACCCTAACAGTAATGAAAATCCTAACCCTAAACCTATCCCTAAACCATATCCTATCGTAAACCTAACCCTAACCCAAATCCTAACCCTAACTCTAACCCTAAACCTAACCGTAACACATAGCCAAATCCTAACCCTAACCCTTAACCTAACCCTAAACCAAATCCTAACCCCAACCCTAACCCCAACCTTAACCCAAATCCTAACCCTACCCCGAACCCTAACCCAAATCCTAACCCTAAACCTAACTCTTACCCATACCCAAATCCTATCCCAAAACCTAACCCGAAAACTAAAGCTAAATGTAACCCTAACCCTAACACTAACACTAACCCAAAACCTAGCATTAAACCTAACTCTAACCTTAACCCTAACCCAAAACCTAAAACTAACCCTAACTCTAACCCTAAACCTAACCCTAAACCTAGCACTAACCCTAACCCTAACCCAAACACTAACCCTAAACCTAACCTTACCAAAATCCTAACCCTAACCCATATCCTAACCCTAACACTAACCATAACCCTAACTCAAATCCTAACACTAACACTAACCATAACACTAACCCTAACCCAAACCAAATCCTAACCCTAACCCTAACCCTAATGCTAAACCGAACCCTAAACCAACCGAAAAACTAACACTAACAATAACTCTAACCCTTACCCTAACCCTAAACCAAATCCTAAACCTAACCCTAACCCTAACCCATTCCCAAATCCTAACCTTAAACCTAACCCTAACCCTAAGGCTTAACCTAACCCTAACCCTAACCCTAACCCAAAACCTAACACTAACACTAGCTGTAACCCTTACCCTAACCCAAACCCTAACGCAAAACCTAACACTAACCCCAACTCTAACACTAACTCGAACCCTAACTCTAACCCTAACCAGTATCCCAACCCTAACCCTAACTCTAACCTTTACCCTAATCCAAATCCTAAACCTAACCCTAACCATAAACCTAACCATAAACAAAATCCTAACCCTAACCCTAACCCATAACCAAATCCTAAACCTAACCCTAAAGCTAAATGTAACACTAACCCTAACCCTAACCAAAAACCTAACACTAACACTAACTCTAACCTTACCCTATCTTAACCCAAATCCTAACCTTAAACCTAATGCTAACCCTAACCCCAATCCAAATCCTAACCCTAACACGAACCCTAAACCTAACACTAACCCTAACGCTAAAGCTAAACCTAACAATAACGCAAAACCTAACACTAACCCTAACTCTAACCCTAACCCTAACCCAAAACCTAACACTAACCCTAACTCTAACCCTAACCCTAAACCTAGAACTAACCCTAACCCTAACCCAAATCCTAACTCTAAACCCAACAGTAACCCTAAACCTAACCCTAACCAAAATACTAACCTTAACCCTAATGCTAACCCTAACTTAAATCCTAACACTAACCCTAACCCTAACACTAACCCAAATCCTAACTCTAAACCTAACCTTAATCCTAAACTTAACACTAACCCTAACCCATACCCAAATCCTAACCCTAACACTAAACCTAATGCTGAACCTAAACCTAAACCTAACCCCAACCCTAACCCAAAACCTAACCCTAAACCTAGCACTAACCCTAACCCTAACCCAAACACTAACCCTAAACCTAACCTTACCAAAATCCTAACCCTAACCCATATCCTAACCCTAACACTAACCATAACCCTAACTCAAATCCTAACACTAACACTAACCATAACACTAACCCTAACCCAAACCAAATCCTAACCCTAACCCTGCCCTAACCCTAACCCTAATGCTAAACCAAACCCTAAACCAACCGAAAAACTAACACTAACAATAACTCTAACCCTTACCCGAACCCTAACCCTAGCCCAAATCCTAACCTTAACCTAACTCTAACCCATACCCAAATCCAAACCCTATCCCTAACCCTAAAGCTAAAGCTTAATGTTACACTAACCCGAAACCTAACACTAACCCTAAATCTAAACCTAAACCTAACCAAAACGAAAATCATAACCCTAAACCTAACCCTTACCCTAACCAAAAACCTAACACTAACCCTAACTCTAAACCTAACCCTAACCTAACCCTAGCACTAACCCTGACCCTAACCCAAATCCTAACCCTAACCCTAATCCTAACCCTAAACCTAACCCTAACCCAAATCTAACCCTAAACCTAACCCAATCTGTATCCCATGTTCTATCCCTAACCCTAACCCTAACACTAACCCAAAACCTAACACTAATCCTAACTCTAAACCTAAACCTAACCCTAACCCAAATCCTAACTCTAACCCCTACCCCTAAAACAAAACCTATCATTAACCCTAACTCTAAACCTAAACCTAACCCTAACCCCAGCACTAACCATAACACTAAACCAACTCCTAACCATAAACTTAACCCTAACCCTAAACCTAACCATAACCAAAATCCTAAACCTAACCCTAACCCTAAACCATAACCTAACCCTAAACCTAGCCCTAACCCTAACCCAAATCCTAACCATAACCCTAACGCTAACCCTAACCCATCCTCATATCCTAATCTAAACCTAACCCTAAACCTAATACTAAACCTAACCCTTAACATAACCTTAACACAAAACCTAACACTAACACTAACTCTAACCCTTACCCTAACCCTAAACCAAAACCTAACTCTAACCCTAACCATAACCCCAAACTAACCCAAATCCTAACCCTAACCTGAACCTTAACCCTAACCCAAATCCTAATCCTAAACCTAATTCTAACTCATACCCAAATCATAACCCTAACCTTAACCCTAAACCTAAAGCTAAATGTAACCCTATTCCTAACCCTAACACTAACCCAAAACCTAACACTAACCCTAACTCTAACCCAAAACCTAACCCTAACCCAAATCCTAACCCTAACCCTAACCCAAAATCTAACACTAACCCTAAATCTACCCCTAAACCTAAACCTAACCCTAGCACTAATCCTAACATTAAACCAAATCCTAACCCTAAACCTAACCCTAGCCCTAAACCTACCCCAAACCAAAATCCTAACCCTAACCCTAAACCTTATCCAAACCCTAACCCTAACCCTAACACATACCCAAATCCTAACCCTAACCCTAACACTAACCCTTACGCTAAACCTAACCCTAACCCTAAGCCCAAACCTAACACTAAATCTAACTATAAACCTTACCCTAACCCTAACCTATATCCTAACCCTAACCCTAACCCTAACCATAACCCAAATCCTAACCCTAACCCTAACCCTAATCCTAACCTTAATATTAACCTAACCCATACCCAAATCCGAACACTAAAACTAACCCTAAGCCTAACCCTAACGTTAAACATAAACCTAACCCTAACCCTAACGCTAAACCTAACCCTAAACCTAAACCTAACCCAGCACTAACCCTAACCCAAATCCTAACCCTAAACCTAACCCTAGCCCTAAATTTAACCCTAACCAAAATCCTAACCCTAACCATAACCCTAACCCATATCCTAACCCAACCCCAACCTAATCTAACTCCTAACCCTAACCCAAAACCTAACCCTAATCCTAACCCATACCCAAATCCTCACCCTAGACCTAACTCTAACCCTAAACCATTCCCAAATCCTAACCTTAAACCTAAATCTAAACTTAACACTAAACCTAACAATAAACCTAAACCTAACCCAAAACCTAACACTAACACTAACTCTAACCCTTAACCTAAACCTAACCCAAATCCTAACCCTAACCCTAACACTAACCCCTACACTAACCCATATCCTAACCCTAACCGAACCCTAACACTAACCCAAATTGTAATCCTAAAACTACATCTAACCCATACCCAAATCCTAAGCCTAACCCTCACCCTAAACCTAAAGCTAAATGTAACCCTAACCCTAACACTAACCCAATACCTAATACTAATCCTAACTCTAACCCTAACCCTAACAAAACCCTAACGCAAAACCTAACACTAACCCTAACTCTAACCCTAAAGCTAACCCTAGCACTAACCCTAAACCTAACCCAAACCCTAAGCCAAAACCTAAATTTAAATCATACAAAAATCCTAAACTTCACCCTACCCCTAAACCTAAAGATAAATGTAACCCTAACCCTAACACTAACACTAACCCAAAAACTAACTCTAACCCTACCTCTAACCCTAACCCTATCCATAAACCAAATCCTAACCCTAACAGTAACCCTAAACCAAAATCTAACACTAACGCTAACTCTAACCCTAAACCTAACCCTAACCCTAGCACTAACACTAACCCTAACCAAATCCTAACTGTAAACCTAACCCTAACCCTAAACTTAAACCTAACCCTAACTAAAATCCTAACCCTAACACTAACCCTATTGCTAACCCATATCCTATCCCTAACCCTAACCCTACCCTAACCCAAACCTTACCCTAACTATATCCTAAACCCTAACCATAATCCTAACCCATACCCAAATCCTAAACCTAACCCTAACCTTAACCCTAACGGTAAACCTAACACTGACCCTAACCCTAAACCAAAACCTAAAACTAACACTATCTCTAACCCTTACCCAAATACTAAACCAAATCCTAACCCCAAACCTAACTCTAACCCCAAACCTAAAACAAATCCTAACCCTAACCAGAACCCTAACCCAAATCCAAATCCTAACCCTAAACCTAACTGTAACCCATACCCAAATCCTAACCCCAACACTAACCCTAAACCTAAAGCTAAATGTAACCCAAACCCTAACACTAACCCAAACCTTAAACTAAAACTAACTCTAACCCTAACCCTAAATCTGACCCTTACCCAAATTCTAATCCTAACCCTAACCTAACCTAAACCAAAACCTTACACTAACCCTAACTCTAACCCTAAACGTAACCCTAAACCTAACCAAATCCTAACCCTAACCATAACCCTAACCCAAACGCTAAACCTAATCCTAACCCTAACCCTTACCCAAAACCTAACACTAACAGTAACCCTAACCCAAATCCTGACCCAAAACCTAACTCAAACCTAACCCAAATCCTAATGCTACCCCGAACCATAACCCTAACCCAAATCCTAACCCTAAACCTAACTCTAAACCATACCCAAATCCTGACCCTAACCCTAACCCTAAACCTAAAGATAAATATAACCCAAACCCTAACACTAACACAAAACCTAACACTAAACCTAACTCTAACCCTAACCCTAACCCAAATCCAAAACCTAGCCCTAACCCTAACTCTAACCCTAACTCAAATCCTAACCCTCACCGTAACCCTAACCCTAACCAAAACCCACACTCAAATCCTAACCCTAACCCTAACCCTAACAGTAACCCTACCCAAATCCTAAACCTATCCAAACCCTAACCCTAACACCAACCCTTACGCTAAACCTAACCCTTACCCTAAACCTAACCCAAAACCTAACACTAACCCTAAATACAACCCTCAACCTAACCCTAACCCTAGCACTAACCCTAACCCAAATCCTAACCCTAAACCTAACCCTAAACCTAAACCTAACCCTAACCAAAATCCTACCCCTAACCCTAAACCTTATCCTAACCCTAACCCTAACCCTGACCCAAATCATAATCCTAACCTTAACCCTAAACCTAACACAAAACCTAACACTAACACTAACTCTAAACCTTACCCTAACCCTAACTGAAACCCTAACCTTAAACCTAACCCTAAACCTAACCCTATCCAAAATTCTAACCCTAAATCTAACCCTATCCCTAACCCATATCCTATCCCTAATCCTACTCTAACCCTAACCCTAACCCTAACACATACCCAAATCCTAACCCTAACCCTAACCCTAAGTCTAACGCTAAACCTAACACTATCCCTAAACCAAACCCAACACCTAACACTAACACTAACTCTAAACCTTACACTAACCCTAATCCAAACACTAACCATAACCCAAATCCTAACCCTAAACCTAACTCTAAACCATACCCAAATCCTAATCCAAACCCTAACCCTAAACGTAAAAAAAAATGTAACTCTAACCCCAAAACTAACGCAAAACATAACACTAACCCTAACTCTATCCCTAATCCTAAACCTAACCCAAATCCTAACCCTAAACCTAACCCTAACCCAAAACCAAACACTAACCCTAACTCAAACCCTAACCATAAACCTAGCATTAACCCTAACCCTAACCCAATTCCTAACTCTAAATCTAAACGTAACCCTAAACCTAACCCTAACCAAAATCCTAACCCTAACACTAACCCTACCCCGAACCCATATCCTAACCCTAATGCTAAACCGAACCCTAACCATAACCCTAAACAAAACCTAACACTAACACTAACTCTAACCTTATCCTAAGCCTAACCCAAATCCTAACACTAACCCAACCAAAACCCAACCCTAACCCAAATCCTAACCCTACCCCAAACCCTAAACCTAACCTAAATCCTAACCCTAAACATAACTCTAAACCATACCCAAATCCTAACCCTAACCAAAACCTAAAGAAAAATGTAAACCTAACCCTAACACTAACCCAAAACCTAACACTAACACTAACTCTAACCCTAACACTAACCCTAACCCAAATCCTAACCCTACCCTAACCTTACCCCTAACCCAAAACCGAACACTAACCCTAACTCTAACCCTAAATCTAACCCTAACCCTAAACCTAAACCTTATCCAAATCCTAACCCTAACTCTACCCTATACCTAACACACATCCTATCCCTAACCTTAAACCTAACCCTCACCCAAATCCTAACCCTAACTCTAATCCTAACCCTAACCCTAAACCTAACCGTACCGAAATCCTAACACTAACACTAATCCTAACCATAACCTAACGCTAAACCTAACCCTAACCCTAACACTAACTGTAAACCTTACCCTAATCCTAAACCAAATCCTAACCCTAAACCTAACCCTAATCCTAAACCTAACCCTAACCAAAATCCTAACCCTAAACCTAACCCTAACCCATATCCTAACCCTAACCCTAACCTAAATCCTGCCCTAACCCTAACCCTAACCCTAACCCATACCCAAATCCAAACCCTAACCCTACCCTAACCCTAATGCTAAACCTAAGCCTACCCTAACCCTAACCCAAAACCTAACACTAACACTAACCCTCACTCTAACCCTAACCCTAACCCTAAACCAAATCCCAACTCTAAACCTAACCCTAATCCCAACACTAATCCAAATACTAACCCTAACCAAAACCCTAACCCTAACCCAAATCCTAACCCTAAACCTAAATCTAACCCATACCCAAATATTAACCCTAACCCTAACCCTAACCCTAAAGCTATATGTAACCCTAACTCTAACCCTAACACTAACCCAAAACCTAACACTAACCCTAACGCTAAACCTAACCCTAGCCCTACCCCTAGCACTAACACTAACCCTAACCCACATCCTAACCCTAAACCTAACCCTAACCCTAAACCTTACCCTAACCAATACCCGAACTCTAACCATAACCCTAACCCTAATGCTAAACGTAACCCTAACCCTAAACCTAACCCAAAGGCTAACACTAACACTGACTCTAAACCTTACCCTAACCTTAAACCAAATCCTAACCCTAACCATAACCATAACACTAACTCAAATCCAAATCTTAACCCGAACCCTAACCCTAACACTAACCCAAATACTACACCGAACCCAAACCCTACTCCTAACTCAAAACCTAACACTAACCCTAACTCTGAACCTAACCCTAAACATATCATAAGCCTAACCCTAAACCTAACCGTAACCCTAATCCTATCCCAAATCCTAACCCTAAACCTAAAGCTACCCCTAAACCTAACCATAACCAAAATCCTAACCCTAACCTTAACCCTTATCCTAACCCTAACCCTAATCCTAAACCAAATCATAACCCTAACCCCAAACCTTACCCAAATCCGAACCAAACACTAACCCTAAACCTAACCCAAAACCTAAACTAACCTTAAATTTAACCATAATTCGAACTCTAACCCTAACCCATATCCGAACCCTAACCCTAAAACTAACCCAAACCCTAATCCAAACCCTAACCCTAACCCTAACGCTAAATGTAACCCTAACCCTAAACCTAACACAAAACCTCACACTAACACTAAATCTAACCCTTACCCTAACCCTAAACCAGAACCTAACCCTAACCCTAAACCTAAAGCTAAATGTATCCCTACCCCTAATCCTAACACTAACCCAAAATTTAACACTAACCCTAACTCTAATGCTAACCCTAACCCTACTCAAATACTAACCATAACCGTAACCCTAACCCTAACCCTACACTAACCCTAACACTAATCCAAACCCTAATCTTAAACCTTACCCTAACCCTACCCTAACCTAAATCCTGACCCTAAACCTAACCCTAAAATAAGCCCTAACCCTAACCCATACCCAAATCCTAACCCTAAACCTAACCCTAACCCTAACCCTAACACTAAACATATCGCTAACCCAAACCCTAACCCAAAACATAACACTAACACTAACTCTAAACATACACTAAACCTTAACCAAATCCTAACCCTAACCCTAACCATAAACCCAACCCTAACCCGAATCCTAGCCCTAACTCGAACCCTAACCCTAACCCAAATACTAAACCTAAACCTATCACTAAACCATACCCAAATCCTAACCCTAACACAGCCCTAAACCTAAAGATAAATGTAACCCTAACCCTAACACAAACCCAAAACCTAACACCAACCCTAACTCTAACCCTAACCCTAACCCTAACCAAAACCTAACCAAAACCTAACCAAACCCTAACCCTTACACAAAACGTAACACTAACCCTAACTCTAACCCTAAAACTAAGCCTAAACCTAGCACTAACCCTAACCCAAATCCAAACACTAAACCTAATGCTAACCCTAACCCTAACTCTAACACTAACCCTAACCATAACCCATACTCAAATCATAACCCTAACCCTAACCCAAACCCTAACGGTAAACGTAACCCTAACCCTAACCCAAAACCAAACACTAACACTAACTCTAACCCTTACCCTAACCCTAAACCAAATCCTAACCCTAACCCTAACCGCAAACCTAACCAAATAATAACCCTAACCCGAAACCTAACCCATACCCAAATCCTAAGCCAAACCTTAACCCTAAACCTAAAGCAAAATGTAACCCTAACCCTAACATTAACACTAACCCAAAACTTAACACTAACCATAACTCTAACCTTAAAACTAACCCTAAACCAAATCCTAACCCTAAACCTACCCCAAAACCTAACACTAACCCTAACTCTAACCCTACACCTTACCGTAACCCTAGCACTAACCCTAACCCTAAGACAAATCCTAACCATAAAACTAACCCTAACCCTAAACCTAACCCTAACCAAAATCCTAACCCTAACCATAACCATAACCCATATCCTAACCTAAACCCTAACCCAAATCCTAAACCTAATCCTAACCCTAACCCTAAGATTAACCCATACCCAAATCCTAACCCTAAACCTAACCCTTACACTAACGCTAAACCTAACCCTAACCCAAAACCTAACACTAACACTAATTCTAACCCTTAACCTAACACTAAACCAAATCCTACGCTAACCCTAACCCTAACCAAAACACTAACCCAAATCCTTACCCTAACCCGAACCCTAAGCCTAACCCAAATCCTAAGCCAAAACCTAACTCTAACACATACCCAAATCTTAACCCTATCCCTAACCCTAAACCTAAAGCTAAATGTAACAGTAACGTTAACCGTAACACTAACCCAAAACCTAACACTAAACCAAACTCTAACCCTAAACCTAACCCTAACCCTATCACTAACCCATATACCAACCATAACCCTAACCCTAAACCTATTCCTAACCCTAATGCTAAACCTAACCCTAACCTAACCCTAACTCAAAACCTAACACTAACACTAAGTCTAACCCTTACCCTAACCCTAAACCGAATCCTAAATCTAACCCTAACCCTAAATCCAACCCTAACCCAAATTCTAACACTAACCCTAACACTAACCCAAAACCTAACACTAACCCTAACTCTAACGCTAACCATAACCCATATCCGAACCCTAACTCTAAGCCTAACCGTAACCCTAACCCTATCCCAAATCCTAACCCTAACCCTAACCCTATCCCTAACTCATATCCTAACCCTAACCCTAAACCTAACCCTAACCCAAAACCTAACCCTAACCCTAAGCCTAACCCATAACCAAAACCTAACCATAACCCTAACCCTAACGCTAAATGTAAAACTAACCCTAACCCTAACCCAAAATTTAACACTAACACTAACTCTAACCCTTACCCTAAACTTAACTCAAATCCTAACCCTAACCCTAACCCTAACACTAACCCAAATCATAACTCTAACCCATACCCTAACGCTAAACTAACCCTAAAGCTAAACCTAACCCTAACCCTAACCCAAAACCTAACACTAACCCTAACTCTAACTCTAATCCTAACCCTTATCCTAGCCCTAACCCTAAGCCTAACCGTAACCCTATCCCTATCCCAAATCCTAACCCTAAACCTAACCGTATCCCTAAACCTAAACCTAACCAAAATCCTAACACTAACCCTAAACCTATCCCTTATACTAACACTAACCATAAACCTAACCCATTCCTAACCCTAACCCTAACCGAACCCTAACCATACCAAATCCTAAGCCTAACCCTATCCCTAACGCTAATGCTAACCCTAACCCTAACCCAAAACCTAACACTAACACTAACTCTAACACTTACCCTAACCCTAAACCAAATCCTAACCCTAACCCTAACTCAAATCCTAACCCTAACCCTAACACTAACCCTAATCCAAATTGTAACCCTAACCCTAAACCTAAAACTAACACTAACCAAAATCCTAACCCTAAACCTAACCCATATCCTGACCCTAACACTAACCCTAACCATACCCAAATCCGAACACTAACACTAACCCTAACCCTAACCCACAAACTAACAGGAACACTAACTCTAACCCATACCCTAACTCTAATCCAAATCCTAAACTTAACCCTAACCCTAACCCAAATCCTGACCATAACTCGAACCCTAACTTTAACACTAACCCTAAAGCTGAACCTAACCCTAACCCTAACCAAAATCCTAACATTAACCCTAACTCTAACCCTAACCCATATCCTAACCCTAACACTAACCCTAATTCTAACCCAAATCCCAACTCTAACCTTAACCCTAACCTTAACCATAACCCTAACCCACACCCAATACTAAACCTAAACCTAAACCTAACCCTAACGCTAAACCTAACCCTAACCTTAACCCTAACCCAAAACATAACACTAACCCTAATTCTAAACCTAAACCTAACCCTAACCCTAACCCTAACCGTAACCCAAATAATAACCTTAACCATAACCCTAACCCTAACACTAACCCTAACCCTAAACCAAATCCTAAACCTAACCCTAAACCTAATCCTTCCCCAAAA
Organism: Talpa europaea; assembly: GCF_964194135.1. Lineage (NCBI taxonomy): Eukaryota > Metazoa > Chordata > Mammalia > Eulipotyphla > Talpidae > Talpa > Talpa europaea. Next base: position 19,107 of record NW_028167744.1, read on the forward strand.
CCTAACCCTAGCCCAAATCATAACCCTAACCCTAAATCTAACCCTAAGCCGAACCCTAACCCAAATCCTAACCCTAAACCTAACCCTAACCCTAAACCAAACCCTAACCCTAACCCTAACCCATACCCATAACCTAACCCTAACCCTAACCCAAACACTAAACCTAACACTAATCCTAACCCTAACCCTAACCCAAATCCTAACCCTAACCCTAACCCTTATTCTAACACTAACCCTAACCCTAACCCAAATCCTAACCCTAAACCTAACCCTAACCTTAAACCAAACCATAACCTAAATCCTAACCCTAACACAAACCCTAACCCATATCCTAACCCTAAACCTAACCCTAACCCAAATCATAACCCTAACCCTAAACCTAACCCTAACTCTAAACCTAAGCCTAACCCATCCCCAAATCCTAAACCTAACCCTAAACCTAACCCTAAATCTAAACGTAACCGTAACCCTAACACTAAACGAAAACCTAACACTAACACTAACTGTAACCCTTACCCTAACCCAAATCCTAACCCTAACCCTAACACTAAAACTAACACTAAAACAAATCATAACACTAACCCTAACGCTAACCCATATCCTAACACTAAACCTAACACTAAATTAAATCCTAAACTTAACCCTAACCCCACTCTAACACATACCCAAATCCTAACCCTAACCCTAACCCCAACCATAACCCAAACCCAAAACCTAACACTAACCCTAACTCTAAAACTAACTCTAACCCTAACACTAACCCTAAACCATATCTTAAACCTAACCCTAACCGTAACTCTAATCCAAATCATAACCCTAACCAAACCGTAAACATAACCCAAAACAAAATCCTAAACCTAACACTAACCCTAACTCATATCTTAATCCTAACCCTCACCCTAAACCTAACCCAAATCATAACCCTAACCATAACCCTAACCCTAACCCTAACCCAAATCCTAAACCTAGCCCTAAACGTAACCCTAACCCAAAACCTAAACCTAATCCAAATCATAACCCCAAGCCTAACCATAACCCAAATCCTAACCCTAACCCTAACCCTAAACCTAACCCTAAACCTAAACCATACCCAAATCCTAACCCTAACCCAAACCCAAACACTAAACCTAAGGCTGAACCTAACCCTAACCCTAACCCTAACCCAAAACCTAACACTAACACTAACTGTAACCCTTACACTACCCTAAACCAAATCCTAAACCTAACCCTAACCCTAACCCCAACCCTAACCCAAATCCTAACCCTAACATTTACCCTAACCCTAACCCAAAAGCTAACACTAACACTAACCCTAACCCTAACCCAAAACCTAACACTAACATTAACTCTAACCCTTACCCTAAACTTAACCCAAATCCTAACGCTAACGCTAACCCTAGCCCTAACCCAAATCCTAACCCTAACCAAAACCCTAACACTAACACAAATGCTAAACTTAACCGAGCCCTAACCCTAACCCAAAACCTAACACTAACCTTAACTCTAAACCTAACCCTAACCCATATCGTAAGCCTAACCCTAAGCCTAACCCTAGCATTAACCCAAAACTTAACACTAACCCTGACTCTAATCCTAAACCTAACCCTAACCCAAAACCTAACCCTAAAAAAATCCTAACGCTAACCATAACCCTAACCCTAACCCATATCAAACCCTAACCCTGCTCCTAACCCTAACCCAAATCAAAACCCTAACCCTAACCCAAACCTAACAGATACCCAAATCCTAACCCTAAACCTAAACCTAAACCTAAACCTAACCCAAATCCAAATCCTAACCGAACCGAAACCCTAACACTAACCTGAAAGCTAAACCTAACCTAAACCTAACCCAAAACTTAACACTAACCCTAATTCTAACCCTAAATCTAACCCATATCCGAACCCTAACCCTAAACATAACCATACATAACCCTTCCCAAATCCTAACCCTAAACCTAACCCTACCCCTAAACCTAACCCTAACAAAAATCCAAACCCTAAACCTAACCCTAACCCTTAACCTAACCTAAACCTAACCCTTACCCTAACCAAAATCCTAACCCTAAACCTAACCCTAAACATAACCCTAACCCATACTCAAATCCTAACATAAACCTAACCCTAACCCTAACGATAAACGTAACCCTAACCCTAAACCTAATCCAAAACCTAAAACTAACACTAACTTTAACTCTTACCCTAACCCTAACCCAAAACCTAACCCTAACCCTAACCCTAACCCCAAACCTAACCCAAATCCTAACCACACCCGGACCATATCCCTAACCCAAATCCTAACCCTAAACCTAACTCTACCCATAACCAAATCCTAACCCTAACCCTAATCCTAAACCCAAAGCTAAATGTAACCCTAACGCTATCCCTAACACTCACCCAAACCTAACTCGAACCCTAACTCTAACCCTAACCCTAACCCAAATCCTAACCCTAAACTAACCCGAAACCTAACCCAAACCTAACACTAACCGTAACTTTAACAATAAATCGAAACCTAACCCTAGCACTAACACTAACCCTAACCCAAATCCTTATCTTAAACCTAACCCTAACCCTAAAACTAACCCTAAACAAAATTCTAACCCTAACTCTAACACTAACCCTAACCCTAACCCATGATCTAACCCTAACCCTAAACCTACCCCTAACCAAAACCCTAACTCTAACCCTAAACCTAACCCTAAACCTAAACCTAACCCTAACCCATACCCAAATATTAACCCTAAACCTAAACCTAACCCTAAACCTAACGCTAAACCTAACCCTAACCCTAAACCTAACCCAAAACCTAACACTAACACTAACTCTAACCCTTACACTAACCCTAAACCAAATCAGAACCCTAACCCTAACCATAAACCCAACCCTAAACCAAATCCTAGCCCTACCCCGACCCTAACCCTAACCCAAATCCTAACCCTAAACCTACCTCTAAACCATTCCCAAATCCTAACCCAAACAATAACCCTTAACCTAAAGATAAATGTAACGCTAACCCTAACCTTAACACTAATCCAAAACCTAACACTAACCCTAACTCTAACCCTAACCCTAACCCAAAGCCTAACCTTAAACTTAAACCTAACCAAAAACTGAACACTAACCCTAACCCTAACCCTAAACCTAAACCTAAACTTAACCCTGGCACTAACCCAAACCCTAACCCAAATCCTAACCCTAAACCTAACCCTAAACCTAACCCAAATCCTAATCCTAACACTAACACTAACCCTAATGCAAATCATAACCCTAACCCTAAACATAACCCTAACCGTAACCCTAAGCGTAACCCATCCCCAAATCCTAACCCTAACCCTAACCCTAATGCTAAACATAACCCTAACCCTTACCCTAACCAAAACCTAACACTAACACAAACTCTAACCCTTACCCTACCCAAAACCAAATCCTAACCCTAACCCTAACACTAACCCAAATCCTAACCCTAAACCTAAACCTAACCCATTTCCTAACAATAACCCTAAATCTAACCCTAACCCAAATCCTACCCCTAAACCTAAACAAACCCCTAAATCTAACCATAACCAAAATCCTAACCCTAATCCTAACCCTAACCCAAATCCTAACCCTAACCCTAACCCTAAACCTAACCCAAAACCTAAAACTAACACTAAGTCTAAACTTTACACTAACCTAAACCCAAATCCAAACCCTAACCCTAACCATAACCCTAACCCCAATGCGAACCCTAACCCAAACCCTCAACCTAACACTAACCCTAACGCTAAAACTAACCGAGCCCTAACCCTAACACAAAACCTAACACTAACCTTAACTCTAAACCTAACCCTAACCCATAATCTAACCCTAACCCTAGACAAACCGAAACTTACCACTAACCCTAACTCTAATCCTAAACCTAACCCTAACCCAAATCCTAACCCTAACCTAAACCCTAACCCAAAACCTAACACTAACCCTAACCCCAACCCTAAACCTAAACATAACCCATATCCTACCCCTAACCATAACCATAACCCTAAGCCAAATCCTAACCCTAACCCTAACCTTAACGCTAACCTTAATCCATACCCAAATCCTAACCCTAAACCTAACCCTAACCCTAACGCTAAACCTAACCCTATCCCTAAGACTAATCCAAAACCTAACACTAACACTAACTCTAACACTTACACTAACCCTAACCCGAATCCCAACCCTAAACCTAACCCTAATCCCAACTCTAACCCAAATCCTAACCCTAACCAGAAACCTGACCCTAACCCAAATCCTGAACCTAAACCTAATTCTAAACCATAACCAAATGCTAACCCTAACCCTAACCCTAACCCTAAAGCTAAATGTAACCCTAATCCTAAACCTAACCCTAAACTAAATCCTAAACCTAAGCCTAACCCTAACCCCAACCCAAAATCTAACATAAACCCTAACTCTAACCCTGAACCTAACCAAACCCAAGCACTAAACCTAACCCGAACCCAAATCCTAACCCTAAAACTAACCCTAACCCTAAACCTAACCATAACCAAAATCCTAAACCTAAACCTAACCCTAATTCTAACCCATATCCTAATCCTAACCCTAACCCAAATCCTAACACTAACCCTAATCCTAACCCTTAATCTAACCCTAACCAAAATCATTAACCTAACTCTAACCCGAACCTAACCTGAACACTAAAACTAACCAATACGCAAATCCTAACAGTAACCCTAACCCTAAACCTTATGATAAACATAACCCTAACCCTAACTCTATCCCAAAACCTAACACTAACACTAACTGTAACCCTTACCCTAACCTTAACCCAAATCCTAACCCTAACCCTAACACTAATCCATATCCTAACCCTAACCCAAACCCTAACCCTAACACTAACCCTAACACTAACCCTAAAGCTAAACCTAACCCTAACCCTAATCCTAACCCTGAACCTAACACTAAACCTAACTCTAAACCTAATCCTAAACCATATCCTAACCCTAACCCTAACCCTAAACCTAACCGTAACCCTAGCCCTATCCCAAATCCTAACCCTAAACCTAACCCTACCCTAAACCTAACCATAACCTTACCCTAAGCCTAAGCCGTATCCTAAACCTAACCCTAAACATAACGCTAGCCCTAATCCAAATCCTAACACTAGCCCTAACCCAAACCTAAACTAACAAAAATCCTAACCCTAACGCATATCCTAACCCTATCGCTGCTCCTAACCCTAACCCAAATCATAACCCTAAACCTAACACTAACCCTAACCCATACCCTAACCCTAACCCTAACCCTAAACCTAAACCTAACCCTAACTTTAACCCTAACCCTAACCCATACCCGAATGCTAACCCTAAACCTAACACTAAACCTAACCCTAAAACTAACCCTAACCCAAAACCTAACACTAACACAAAATCTAACCCTTACACTAACCCTAACACAAATCCTAACCATAACCCAAAACCTCACCCCAAACCTAACCCAAATCCTAACCCTAAACCTAACCCGAACCATAACCCTAACCCAAATCCTAAACCTAAACATAACTCTAAACAATTACCAAATCCTAACCCTAAACATAACCCTAAACCTAAAGCGAAATGAAATCCTAATGATAACCCTAACACTAACCCAAAACCTAACACTAACCCTAACTCTAACCCTAAACCTAACCTAAATCCTAAACCTAACCCTAACCCTAAACCTAATCCAAAACCTAACAATAAACCTAACTCTAACCCTAAACGAAACCCTAACACAAGCACTAACCTTTAGCTAACCCATCCTAACCCTAAACCTAACCCTAACCCGAAACTTAACCCTAACCAAAATCCTAACTCTAACCCTAAACCTAACACTAACCCTAAACCATATCGTAACACTAACCCTAACCCAAAT
>NW_028167743.1:0-25781 GCF_964194135.1 Talpa europaea
CGTCTTATTCTTCGGGTTCCCCTTCTTGTTCTTCTTCTTCTTCTTGTAGTTCTACATCTCCTTCTCCTTCTTCTTCTGTTTCTTCTGCATGTTATGCTTTTTCAATTACTTCTTCTGCGGCTTCTTCTGAACCTTCCTCGGCTTATTCTTCTGTTATTTCTTCTTATTTTGCATATCCTTCTGTAATTTCTGCTTTTTCCGCTTATTCCTCTGTTATTTCTGCTTTTTTGACCTATTCTTTTTCTATTTCAGCTTTTTCATCTAATTCTTCTGTTTCTTCTTCTTGTTCTTCCTGTTCTTCTAGTTCTGCTTTTTCATCTGGTTGTTCTACATCTCCTTCTTCTGCTTCTTTATCTTCTTCTGCGTTTTCTGCATTTTCAATTACTTCTTCTCATGTGCGTTTTCATCTTATTCTTCTGTTTCTACTTCTTGTTCTTCTTCTTCTTCTAGTCCTTCTTGTTCTCCTTGTAGTTCTACATCCCCATCTTCTTCTTCTTCATCTTCTTCTGTTTCTTCCACATTTTCAATTACTTCATCTACTTCTTCTTCTGCTGCTGCTTCTTCAGCTTATTCAGGTGTTATTTCTGCTTTTTCGGCTTATTCTTCTGTAATTTCTGCATTTTCGGCTTATACTTCTGTTATTTCTCGTTTTTCGGCTTAATCTCTGTTATTTCTGCTTTTCGTCTTCTTCGGGTTCTACTACTTGTTCTTCTTGTAGTTCTACATCTCCTTCTTCTTCTTCTGTTTCTTCTGCCTTTTATGCTTTTCCAATTACTTTTTCTTCTGTGGCTTCTTCAGATCCTTCTTCAGCTTATTCTTCTGTTACTTCTGCTTTTTTTTTGGTATTCTTCTGTTATTTCTGCTTTTTCGGCTTATTCGTCTCTTATTTCTGCTTTTTCGGCCTATTCGTTTTCTATTTCTGCTTTTTCATCTAATTCTTCTGTTTCTTCTCTTGTTCTTCTAGTTCTTCTACTTCGGGTTGTTCTACATTCCTTCTTCTTCTTCTTCTTTATTTTCTTCTGTTTCTTCTGCATTTTCTGCTTTTCCAAATATTTCTTATTCTACTTCTGCTTTTCTTCAGCTTATTCTTCTGTGATTTCTGCGTTTTCATCTCATTTTTCTGTTTCTAATTCTTCTTCTTGTTCTAGTTCCTCTTGTTCGTCTTGTAGTTCTACATCCCCTTCTTCTTCTTCTTCATCTTCTTCTGTATCTTCTGCAATTTCTGCTTTATCAATTACTTCAACTTCTTCTGTTTCTTCTGCTTCTTCTTCAGCTTATTCAAGTGTTATTCTGCCTTTTCGGATTATTATTCTGTAATTTCTGCTTTTTCATCTAATTCTTCTGTGTCTTCTTCTTCTTCTTCTTCTTCTTCTTCTTCTTCTTCTTCTTCTTCTTCTTCTTCTTCTTCTTCTTCTTCTTCTTCTTCTTCTTCTTCTTCTTCTTCTTCTTCTTCTTCTTCTTCTTCTTCTTCTTCTTCTTCTTCTTCTTCTTCTTCTTCTTCTTCTTCTTCTTCTTCTTGTACTTCTTCATACCCTTCTTGGTCTTCTTTATCTTCTTCTATTTCTTCTGCTTTTTCTGCTTTGTAAATCACTTCTTCTTCTGCTTCTTCTACTCCTTCTTCAGCTTATTCTTCTGTTATTTGTGAGTTTCCATGATAGTCTTCTGTTTGTTCTTCTTGTTCTTCTAAGTCTTCTTGTTCTCCTTGTAGTTCTACTTCCCCATTTTCTTCTTCATCTTCTTCTGTTTCTTCCGCATTATCTGCATTTTCAATTACTTCATCGATTCGTCTTCTTCTGCTGCTTCTTCATCTTTTTCATGTGTTATTTCTGCTATTTCGGCTTCTTCTTCTGTAATTTTTGCATTTTCTTCTTATACTTCGGTTATTTTCCTTTTTCGGCTTAATCTTCTGTTAGTTCTGCTTTTCGTCTTATTCTTTGGTTTCTACTTCTTGTTCTTCTTGTTCATCTTGTTTTTCTTGCAGTTCTACATCTCCTTCTTCTTCTTCTGTTTCTACTGCATGTTATGCTTTTTCAATTACTTCTTCTTCTGCTACTTCTTCTGCATCTCCTTCAGCTTATTCTCCTGTTATTTCTGCTTATTTTGCTTCTTCTTCTGTTATTTCTGCTTTTCGGCTTATTCTTCTGTTATTTCTGCTTTGTCGCCCTATTCTTTTTCTATTTCTGCTTTTCCATCTAATTCTTCTGTTTTTTCTTCTTGTTCTTGTTCTTCTAGTTCTTCTTCTTCATCCGCTTTTCTACATTCCTTTCTTCTTCTTCTTTATCTCCTTCTGTTTCTTCTTCATTTTCTGCTTATTCCAATCTTCTTATTGTACTGCTTCTGCTTTTCTTCAGCTTATTCTTCTGTTATTTGTGCCTTTTCATCTTATTCTTCTGTTTCTACTTCTTGTTCTTCTTCTTCTTCTAGTTCTCCTTGTACTTCTACATCCCCATCATCTTCTTCTTCATCTTCTTCTGTTTCTTCCGCATTGTCTGCATTTTCAATTACTTCATCGCTTCTTCTTCTGCTGCTGCTTCTTCATCTTATTCATGTGTTTTTTCTGCTTTTTCGGCTTATTCTTCTGTAATTTCTGCATTTTCGTCTTATGCTTCGGTTATTTTCCTTTTTTGGGTTAATTTTCTGTTAGTTCTGCTTTTTCGTCTTATTCTTCGGGTTCCCCTTCTTGTTCTTCTTCTTCTTCTTGTAGTTCTACATCTCCTTCTCCTTCTTCTTCTGTTTCTTCTGCATGTTATGCTTTTTCAATTACTTCTTCTGCGGCTTCTTCTGAACCTTCCTCGGCTTATTCTTCTGTTATTTCTTCTTATTTTGCATATCCTTCTGTAATTTCTTCTTTTTCCGCTTATTCCTCTGTTATTTCTGCTTTTTTGACCTATTCTTTTTCTATTTCAGCTTTTTCATCTAATTCTTCTGTTTCTTCTTCTTGTTCTTCCTGTTCTTCTAGTTCTGCTTTTTCATCTGGTTGTTCTACATCTCCTTCTTCTGCTTCTTTATCTTCTTCTGCGTTTTCTGCATTTTCAATTACTTCTTCTCATGTGCGTTTTCATCTTATTCTTCTGTTTCTACTTCTTGTTCTTCTTCTTCTTCTAGTCCTTCTTGTTCTCCTTGTAGTTCTACATCCCCATCTTCTTCTTCTTCATCTTCTTCTGTTTCTTCCACATTTTCAATTACTTCATCTACTTCTTCTTCTGCTGCTGCTTCTTCAGCTTATTCAGGTGTTATTTCTGCTTTTTCGGCTTATTCTTCTGTAATTTCTGCATTTTCGGCTTATACTTCTGTTATTTCTCGTTTTTCGGCTTAATCTCTGTTATTTCTGCTTTTCGTCTTCTTCGGGTTCTACTTCTTGTTCTTCTTGTAGTTCTACATCTCCTTCTTCTTCTTCTGTTTCTTCTGCCTTTTATGCTTTTCCAATTACTTTTTCTTCTGTGGCTTCTTCAGATCCTTCTTCAGCTTATTCTTCTGTTACTTCTGCTTTTTTTTTTGGTATTCTTCTGTTATTTCTGCTTTTTCGGCTTATTCTTCTCTTATTTCTGCTTTTTCGGCCTATTCGTTTTCTATTTCTGCTTTTTCATCTAATTCTTCTGTTTCTTCTCTTGTTCTTCTAGTTCTTCTACTTCGGGTTGTTCTACATTCCTTCTTCTTCTTCTTCTTTATTTTCTTCTGTTTCTTCTGCATTTTCTGCTTTTCCAAATATTTCTTATTCTACTTCTGCTTTTCTTCAGCTTATTCTTCTGTGATTTCTGCGTTTTCATCTCATTTTTCTGTTTCTAATTCTTGTTCTTCTTGTTCTAGTTCCTCTTGATCGTCTTGTAGTTCTACATCCCCTTCTTCTTCTTCTTCATCTTCTTCTGTATCTTCTGCAATTTCTGCTTTATCAATTACTTCAACTTCTTCTGTTTCTTCTGCTTCTTCTTCAGCTTATTCAAGTGTTATTCTGCCTTTTCGGATTATTATTCTGTAATTTCTGCTTTTTCATCTAATTCTTCTGTGTCTTCTTCTTCTTCTTCTTCTTCTTCTTCTTCTTCTTCTTCTTCTTCTTCTTCTTCTTCTTCTTCTTCTTCTTCTTCTTCTTCTTCTTCTTCTTCTTCTTCTTCTTCTTCTTCTTCTTCTTCTTCTTCTTCTTCTACTACTTGTTCTTCTTGTACTTCTTCATACCCTTCTTGGTCTTCTTTATCTTCTTCTATTTCTTCTGCTTTTTCTGCTTTGTAAATCACTTCTTCTTCTGCTTCTTCTACTCCTTCTTCAGCTTATTCTTCTGTTATTTGTGAGTTTCCATGATAGTCTTCTGTTTGTTCTTCTTGTTCTTCTAAGTCTTCTTGTTCTCCTTGTAGTTCTACTTCCCCATTTTCTTCTTCATCTTCTTCTGTTTCTTCCGCATTATCTGCATTTTCAATTACTTCATCGATTCGTCTTCTTCTGCTGCTTCTTCATCTTTTTCATGTGTTATTTCTGCTATTTCGGCTTCTTCTTCTGTAATTTTTGCATTTTCTTCTTATACTTCGGTTATTTTCCTTTTTCGGCTTAATCTTCTGTTAGTTCTGCTTTTCGTCTTATTCTTTGGTTTCTACTTCTTGTTCTTCTTGTTCATCTTGTTTTTCTTGCAGTTCTACATCTCCTTCTTCTTCTTCTGTTTCTACTGCATGTTATGCTTTTTCAATTACTTCTTCTTCTGCTACTTCTTCTGCATCTCCTTCAGCTTATTCTCCTGTTATTTCTGCTTATTTTGCTTCTTCTTCTGTTATTTCTGCTTTTCGGCTTATTCTTCTGTTATTTCTGCTTTGTCGCCCTATTCTTTTTCTATTTCTGCTTTTCCATCTAATTCTTCTGTTTTTTCTTCTTGTTCTTGTTCTTCTAGTTCTTCTTCTTCATCCGCTTTTCTACATTCCTTTCTTCTTCTTCTTTATCTCCTTCTGTTTCTTCTTCATTTTCTGCTTATTCCAATCTTCTTATTGTACTGCTTCTGCTTTTCTTCAGCTTATTCTTCTGTTATTTGTGCCTTTTCATCTTATTCTTCTGTTTCTACTTCTTGTTCTTCTTCTTCTTCTAGTTCTCCTTGTACTTCTACATCCCCATCATCTTCTTCTTCATCTTCTTCTGTTTCTTCCGCATTGTCTGCATTTTCAATTACTTCATCGCTTCTTCTTCTGCTGCTGCTTCTTCATCTTATTCATGTGTTTTTTCTGCTTTTTCGGCTTATTCTTCTGTAATTTCTGCATTTTCGTCTTATGCTTCGGTTATTTTCCTTTTTTGGGTTAATTTTCTGTTAGTTCTGCTTTTTCGTCTTATTCTTCGGGTTCCCCTTCTTGTTCTTCTTCTTCTTCTTGTAGTTCTACCCTCCTTCTCCTTCTTCTTCTGTTTCTTCTGCATGTTATGCTTTTTCAATTACTTCTTCTGCGGTCTTCTGAACCTTCCTCGGCTTATTCTTCTGTTATTTCTTCTTATTTTGCGTATCCTTCTGTAATTTCTGCTTTTTCCGCTTATTCTTCTGTTATTTCTGCTTTTTTGACCTATTCTTTTTCTATTTCGGCTTTTTCATCTAATTCTTCTGTTTCTTCTTCTTGTTCTTCCTGTTCTTCTAGTTCTGCTTTTCATCTGGTTGTTCTACATCTCCTTCTTCTGCTTCTTTATCTTCTTCTGCGTTTTCTGCATTTTCAATCACTTCTTCTTATGTGCGTTTTCATCTTATTCTTCTGTTTCTACTTCTTGTTCTTCTTCTTCTTCTAGTCCTTCTTTTTGTCCTTGTAGTTCTACATCCCCATCTTCTTCTTCTTCATCTTCTTCTGTTTCTTCCACATTTTCAATTACTTCATCTACTTCTTCTTCTGCTGCTGCTTCTTCAGCTTATTCAGGTGTTATTTCTGCTTTTTCGGCTTATTCTTCTGTAATTTCTGCATTTTCGGCTTATACTTCTGTTATTTCTCGTTTTTCGGCTTAATCTCTGTTATTTCTGCTTTTCGTCTTCTTCGGGTTCTACTTCTTGTTCTTCTTGTAGTTCTATATCTCCTTCTTCTTCTTCTGTTTCTTCTGCCTTTTATGCTTTTCCAATTACTTTTTCTTCTGTGGCTTCTTCAGAACCTTCTTCAGCTTATTCTTCTGTTACTTCTGCTTTTTTTTTTGGTATTCTTCTGTTATTTCTGCTTTTTCGGCTTATTCTTCTCTTATTTCTGCTTTTTCGGCCTATTCGTTTTCTATTTCTGCTTTTTCATCTAATTCTTCTGTTTCTTCTCTTGTTCTTCTAGTTCTTCTACTTCGGGTTGTTCTACATTCCTTCTTCTTCTTCTTCTTTATTTTCTTCTGTTTCTTCTGCATTTTCTGCTTTTCCAAATATTTCTTATTCTACTTCTGCTTTTCTTCAGCTTATTCTTCTGTGATTTCTGCGTTTTCATCTCATTTTTCTGTTTCTAATTCTTGTTCTTCTTGTTCTAGTTCCTCTTGTTCGTCTTGTAGTTCTACATCCCCTTCTTCTTCTTCTTCTTCATCTTCTTCTGTATCTTCTGCAATTTCTGCTTTATCAATTACTTCAACTTCTTCTGTTTCTTCTGCTTCTTCTTCAGCTTATTCAAGTGTTATTCTGCCTTTTCGGCTTATTCTTCTGTAATTTCTGCTTTTTCATCTAATTCTTCTGTGTCTTCTTCTTCTTCTTCTTCTTCTTCTTCTTCTTCTTCTTCTTCTTCTTCTTCTTCTTCTTCTTCTTCTTCTTCTTCTTCTTCTTCTTCTTCTTCTTCTTCTTCTTCTTCTACTACTTGTTCTTCTTGTACTTCTTCTTCTTCTTCTTCTACTACTACTACTTGTTCTTCTTGTAATTCTTCATACCCTTCTTGGACTTCTTTATCTTCTTCTATTTCTTCTGCTTTTTCTGCTTTGTAAATCACTTCTTCTTCTGCTTCTTCTACTCCTTCTTCAGCTTATTCTTCTGTTATTTGTGAGTTTCCATGATAGTCTTCTGTTTGTTCTTCTTGTTCTTCTAAGTCTTCTTGTTCTCCTTGTAGTTCTACATCCCCATTTTCTTCTTCATCTTCTTCTGTTTCTTCCGCATTATCTGCATTTTCAATTACTTCATCGATTCGTCTTCTTCTGCTGCTTCTTCATCTTTTTCATGTGTTATTTCTGCTATTTCGGCTTCTTCTTCTGTAATTTCTGCTTTTTCTTCTTATACTTCGGTTATTTCCCTTTTTCGGCTTAATCTTCTGTTAGTTCTGCTTTTCGTCTTATTCTTTGGTTTCTACTTCTTGTTCTTCTTGTTCATCTTGTTTTTCTTGCAGTTCTACATCTCCTTCTTCTTCTTCTGTTTCTACTGCATGTTATGCTTTTTCAATTACTTCTTCTTCTGCTACTTCTTCTGCATCTCCTTCAGCTTATTCTCCTGTTATTTCTGCTTATTTTGCTTCTTCTGTTATTTCTGCTTTTCGGCTTATTCTTCTGTTATTTCTGCTTTGTCGCCCTATTCTTTTTCTATTTCTGCTTTTCCATCTAATTCTTCTGTTTTTTCTTCTTGTTCTTGTTCTTCTAGTTCTTCTTCTTCATCCGCTTTTCTACATTCCTTTCTTCTTCTTCTTTATCTCCTTCTGTTTCTTCTTCATTTTCTGCTTTTTCCAATCTTCTTATTCTACTGCTTCTGCTTTTCTTCAGCTTATTCTTCTGTTATTTGTGCCTTTTCATCTTATTCTTCTGTTTCTACTTCTTGTTCTTCTTCTTCTTCTAGTTCTCCTTGTACTTCTACAGCCCCATCATCTTCTTCTTCATCTTCTTCTGTTTCTTCCGCATTGTCTGCATTTTCAATTACTTCATCGCTTCTTCTTCTGCTGCTGCTTCTTCATCTTATTCATGTGTTATTTCTGCTTTTTCGGCTTATTCTTCTGTAATTTCTGCATTTTCGTCTTATGCTTCGGTTATTTTCCTTTTTTGGGTTAATTTTCTGTTAGTTCTGCTTTTTCGTCTTATTCTTCGGGTTCCCCTTCTTGTTCTTCTTCTTCTTCTTGTAGTTCTACATCTCCTTCTCCTTCTTCTTCTGTTTCTTCTGCATGTTATGCTTTTTCAATTACTTCTTCTTCTGCGGCTTCTTCTGAACCTTCCTCGGCTTATTCTTCTGTTATTTCTTCTTATTTTGCGTATCCTTCTGTAATTTCTGCTTTTCCGCTTATTCTTCTGTTATTTCTGCTTTTTCGACCTATTATTTTTCTATTTCGGCTTTTTCATCTAATTCTTCTGTTTCTTCTTCTTGTTCTTCCTGTTCTTCTAGTTCTGCTTTTTCATCTGGTTGTTCTACATCTCCTTCTTCTGCTTCTTTATCTTCTTCTGCGTTTTCTGCATTTTCTATCACTTCTTCTCATGTGCGTTTTCATCTCATTCTTCTGTTTCTACTTCTTGTTCTTCTTCTTCTTCTAGTACTTCTTGTTCTCCTTGTAGTTCTACATCCCCATCTTCTTCTTCTTCATCTTCTTCTGTTTCTTCCACATTTTAAATTACTTCATCTACTTCTTCTTCTGCTGCTGCTTCTTCAGCTTATTCATGTGTTATTTCTGCTTTTTCGGCTTATTCTTCTGTAATTTCTGCATTTTCGCCTTATACTTCTGTTATTTCTCGTTTTTCGGCTTAATCTCTGTTATTTCTGCTTTTCGTCTTCTTCGGGTTCTACTTCTTGTTCTTCTTGTAGTTCTACATCTCCTTCTTCTTCTTCTGTTTCTTCTGCCTTTTATGCTTTTTCAATTACTTTTTCTTCTGTGGCTTCTTCAGATCCTTCTTCAGCTTATTCTTCTGTTACTTCTGCTTTTTTTTTGGTATTCTTCTGTTATTTCTGCTTTTTCGCTTATTCTTCTCTTATTTCTGCTTTTTCGGCCTATTCGTTTTCTATTTCTGCTTTTTCATCTAATTCTTCTGTTTCTTCTCTTGTTCTTCTAGTTCTTCTTCTTCGGGTTGTTCTACATTCCTTCTTCTTCTTCTTCTTTATTTTCTTCTGTTTCTTCTGCATTTTCTGCTTTTCCAATATTTCTTATTCTACTTCTGCTTTTCTTCAGCTTATTCTTCTGTGATTTCTGCGTTTTCATCTCATTTTTCTGTTTCTAATTCTTGTTCTTCTTGTTCTAGTTCCTCTTGTTCGTCTTGTAGTTCTAATCCCCTTCTTCTTCTTCTTCTTCATCTTCTTTGTATCTTCTGCAATTTCTGCTTTATCAATTACTTCAACTTCTTCTGTTTCTTCTGCTTCCTCTTCAGCTTATTCAAGTGTTATTCTGCCTTTTCGGCTTATTCTTCTGTAATTTCTGCTTTTTCATCTAATTCTTCTGTGTCTTCTTCTTCTTCTTCTTCTTCTTCTTCTTCTTCTTCTTCTTCTTCTTCTTCTTCTTCTTCTTCTTCTTCTTCTTCTTCTTCTTCTTCTTCTTCTTCTTCTTCTTCTTCTTGTTCTTCTTGTACTTCTTCATACCCTTCTTGGTCTTCTTTATCTTCTTCTATTTCTTCTGCTTTTTCTGCTTTGTAAATCACTTCTTCTTCTGCTTCTTCTACTCCTTCTTCAGCTTATTCTTCTGTTATTTGTGAGTTTCCATGATAGTCTTCTGTTTGTTCTTCTTGTTCTTCTAAGTCTTCTTGTTCTCCTTGTAGTTCTACTTCCCCATTTTCTTCTTCATCTTCTTCTGTTTCTTCCGCATTATCTGCATTTTCAATTACTTCATCGATTCGTCTTCTTCTGCTGCTTCTTCATCTTTTTCATGTGTTATTTCTGCTATTTCGGCTTCTTCTTCTGTAATTTTTGCATTTTCTTCTTATACTTCGGTTATTTTCCTTTTTCGGCTTAATCTTCTGTTAGTTCTGCTTTTCGTCTTATTCTTTGGTTTCTACTTCTTGTTCTTCTTGTTCATCTTGTTTTTCTTGCAGTTCTACATCTCCTTCTTCTTCTTCTGTTTCTACTGCATGTTATGCTTTTTCAATTACTTCTTCTTCTGCTACTTCTTCTGCATCTCCTTCAGCTTATTCTCCTGTTATTTCTGCTTATTTTGCTTCTTCTTCTGTTATTTCTGCTTTTCGGCTTATTCTTCTGTTATTTCTGCTTTGTCGCCCTATTCTTTTTCTATTTCTGCTTTTCCATCTAATTCTTCTGTTTTTTCTTCTTGTTCTTGTTCTTCTAGTTCTTCTTCTTCATCCGCTTTTCTACATTCCTTTCTTCTTCTTCTTTATCTCCTTCTGTTTCTTCTTCATTTTCTGCTTATTCCAATCTTCTTATTGTACTGCTTCTGCTTTTCTTCAGCTTATTCTTCTGTTATTTGTGCCTTTTCATCTTATTCTTCTGTTTCTACTTCTTGTTCTTCTTCTTCTTCTAGTTCTCCTTGTACTTCTACAGCCCCATCATCTTCTTCTTCATCTTCTTCTGTTTCTTCCGCATTGTCTGCATTTTCAATTACTTCATCGCTTCTTCTTCTGCTGCTGCTTCTTCATCTTATTCATGTGTTATTTCTGCTTTTTCGGCTTATTCTTCTGTAATTTCTGCATTTTCGTCTTATGCTTCGGTTATTTTCCTTTTTTGGGTTAATTTTCTGTTAGTTCTGCTTTTTCGTCTTATTCTTCGGGTTCCCCTTCTTGTTCGTCTTCTTCTTCTTGTAGTTCTACATCTCCTTCTCCTTCTTCTTCTGTTTCTTCTGCATGTTATGCTTTTTCAATTACTTCTTCTTCTGCGGCTTCTTCTGAACCTTCCTCGGCTTATTCTTCTGTTATTTCTTCTTATTTTGCGTATCCTTCTGTAATTTCTGCTTTTTCCGCTTATTCTTCTGTTATTTCTGCTTTTTCGACCTATTCTTTTTCTATTTCGGCTTTTTCATCTAATTCTTCTGTTTCTTCTTCTTGTTCTTCCTGTTCTTCTAGTTCTGCTTTTTCATCTGGTTGTTCTACATCTCCTTCTTCTGCTTCTTTATCTTCTTCTGCGTTTTCTGCATTTTCAATCACTTCTTCTCATGTGCGTTTTCATCTCATTCTTCTGTTTCTACTTCTTGTTCTTCTTCTTCTTCTAGTACTTCTTGTTCTCCTTGTAGTTCTACATGCCCATCTTCTTCTTCTTCATCTTCTTCTGTTTCTTCCACATTTTAAATTACTTCATCTACTTCTTCTTCTGCTGCTGCTTCTTCAGCTTATTCATGTGTTATTTCTGCTTTTTCGGCTTATTCTTCTGTAATTTCTGCATTTTCGCCTTATACTTCTGTTATTTCTCGTTTTTCGGCTTAATCTCTGTTATTTCTGCTTTTCGTCTTCTTCGGGTTCTACTTCTTGTTCTTCTTGTAGTTCTACATCTCCTTCTTCTTCTTCTGTTTCTTCTGCCTTTTATGCTTTTTCAATTACTTTTTCTTCTGTGGCTTCTTCAGATCCTTCTTCAGCTTATTCTTCTGTTACTTCTGCTTTTTTTTTGGTATTCTTCTGTTATTTCTGCTTTTTCGGCTTATTCTTCTCTTATTTCTGCTTTTTCGGCCTATTCGTTTTCTATTTCTGCTTTTTCATCTAATTCTTCTGTTTCTTCTCTTGTTCTTCTAGTTCTTCTTCTTCGGGTTGTTCTACATTCCTTCTTCTTCTTCTTCTTTATTTTCTTCTGTTTCTTCTGCATTTTCTGCTTTTCCAAATATTTCTTATTCTACTTCTGCTTTTCTTCAGCTTATTCTTCTGTGATTTCTGCGTTTTCATCTCATTTTTCTGTTTCTAATTCTTGTTCTTCTTGTTCTAGTTCCTCTTGTTCGTCTTGTAGTTCTAATCCCCTTCTTCTTCTTCTTCTTCATCTTCTTTGTATCTTCTGCAATTTCTGCTTTATCAATTACTTCAACTTCTTCTGTTTCTTCTGCTTCCTCTTCAGCTTATTCAAGTGTTATTCTGCCTTTTCGGCTTATTCTTCTGTAATTTCTGCTTTTTCATCTAATTCTTCTGTGTCTTCTTCTTCTTCTTCTTCTTCTTCTTCTTCTTCTTCTTCTTCTTCTTCTTCTTCTTCTTCTTCTTCTTCTTCTTCTTCTTCTTCTTCTTCTTCTTCTTCTTCTTCTTCTTCTTCTTCTTCTTCTTCTTCTTCTTCTTGTTCTTCTTGTACTTCTTCATACCCTTCTTGGTCTTCTTTATCTTCTTCTATTTCTTCTGCTTTTTCTGCTTTGTAAATCACTTCTTCTTCTGCTTCTTCTACTCCTTCTTCAGCTTATTCTTCTGTTATTTGTGAGTTTCCATGATAGTCTTCTGTTTGTTCTTCTTGTTCTTCTAAGTCTTCTTGTTCTCCTTGTAGTTCTACTTCCCCATTTTCTTCTTCATCTTCTTCTGTTTCTTCCGCATTATCTGCATTTTCAATTACTTCATCGATTCGTCTTCTTCTGCTGCTTCTTCATCTTTTTCATGTGTTATTTCTGCTATTTCGGCTTCTTCTTCTGTAATTTTTGCATTTTCTTCTTATACTTCGGTTATTTTCCTTTTTCGGCTTAATCTTCTGTTAGTTCTGCTTTTCGTCTTATTCTTTGGTTTCTACTTCTTGTTCTTCTTGTTCATCTTGTTTTTCTTGCAGTTCTACATCTCCTTCTTCTTCTTCTGTTTCTACTGCATGTTATGCTTTTTCAATTACTTCTTCTTCTGCTACTTCTTCTGCATCTCCTTCAGCTTATTCTCCTGTTATTTCTGCTTATTTTGCTTCTTCTTCTGTTATTTCTGCTTTTCGGCTTATTCTTCTGTTATTTCTGCTTTGTCGCCCTATTCTTTTTCTATTTCTGCTTTTCCATCTAATTCTTCTGTTTTTTCTTCTTGTTCTTGTTCTTCTAGTTCTTCTTCTTCATCCGCTTTTCTACATTCCTTTCTTCTTCTTCTTTATCTCCTTCTGTTTCTTCTTCATTTTCTGCTTATTCCAATCTTCTTATTGTACTGCTTCTGCTTTTCTTCAGCTTATTCTTCTGTTATTTGTGCCTTTTCATCTTATTCTTCTGTTTCTACTTCTTGTTCTTCTTCTTCTTCTAGTTCTCCTTGTACTTCTACATCCCCATCATCTTCTTCTTCATCTTCTTCTGTTTCTTCCGCATTGTCTGCATTTTCAATTACTTCATCGCTTCTTCTTCTGCTGCTGCTTCTTCATCTTATTCATGTGCTATTTCTGCTTTTTCGGCTTATTCTTCTGTAATTTCTGCATTTTCATCTTATGCTTCGGTTATTTTCCTTTTTTGGGTTAATTTTCTGTTAGTTCTGCTTTTTCGTCTTATTCTTCGGGTTCCCCTTCTTGTTCTTCTTCTTCTTCTTGTAGTTCTACATCTCCTTCTCCTTCTTCTTCTGTTTCTTCTGCATGTTATGCTTTTTCAATTACTTCTTCTGCGGCTTCTTCTGAACCTTCCTCGGCTTATTCTTCTGTTATTTCTTCTTATTTTGCATATCCTTCTGTAATTTCTGCTTTTTCCGCTTATTCCTCTGTTATTTCTGCTTTTTTGACCTATTCTTTTTCTATTTCAGCTTTTTCATCTAATTCTTCTGTTTCTTCTTCTTGTTCTTCCTGTTCTTCTAGTTCTGCTTTTTCATCTGGTTGTTCTACATCTCCTTCTTCTGCTTCTTTATCTTCTTCTGCGTTTTCTGCATTTTCAATTACTTCTTCTCATGTGCGTTTTCATCTTATTCTTCTGTTTCTACTTCTTGTTCTTCTTCTTCTTCTAGTCCTTCTTGTTCTCCTTGTAGTTCTACATCCCCATCTTCTTCTTCTTCATCTTCTTCTGTTTCTTCCACATTTTCAATTACTTCATCTACTTCTTCTTCTGCTGCTGCTTCTTCAGCTTATTCAGGTGTTATTTCTGCTTTTTCGGCTTATTCTTCTGTAATTTCTGCATTTTCGGCTTATACTTCTGTTATTTCTCGTTTTTCGGCTTAATCTCTGTTATTTCTGCTTTTCGTCTTCTTCGGGTTCTACTTCTTGTTCTTCTTGTAGTTCTACATCTCCTTCTTCTTCTTCTGTTTCTTCTGCCTTTTATGCTTTTCCAATTACTTTTTCTTCTGTGGCTTCTTCAGATCCTTCTTCAGCTTATTCTTCTGTTACTTCTGCTTTTTTTTTTGGTATTCTTCTGTTATTTCTGCTTTTTCGGCTTATTCTTCTCTTATTTCTGCTTTTTCGGCCTATTCGTTTTCTATTTCTGCTTTTTCATCTAATTCTTCTGTTTCTTCTCTTGTTCTTCTAGTTCTTCTACTTCGGGTTGTTCTACATTCCTTCTTCTTCTTCTTCTTTATTTTCTTCTGTTTCTTCTGCATTTTCTGCTTTTCCAAATATTTCTTATTCTACTTCTGCTTTTCTTCAGCTTATTCTTCTGTGATTTCTGCGTTTTCATCTCATTTTTCTGTTTCTAATTCTTGTTCTTCTTGTTCTAGTTCCTCTTGTTCGTCTTGTAGTTCTACATCCCCTTCTTCTTCTTCTTCATCTTCTTCTGTATCTTCTGCAATTTCTGCTTTATCAATTACTTCAACTTCTTCTGTTTCTTCTGCTTCTTCTTCAGCTTATTCAAGTGTTATTCTGCCTTTTCGGATTATTATTCTGTAATTTCTGCTTTTTCATCTAATTCTTCTGTGTCTTCTTCTTCTTCTTCTTCTTCTTCTTCTTCTTCTTCTTCTTCTTCTTCTTCTTCTTCTTCTTCTTCTTCTTCTTCTTCTTCTTCTTCTTCTTCTTCTTCTTCTTCTTCTTCTTCTTCTTCTTCTTCTTCTTCTTCTTCTTCTTCTTCTTCTTCTTCTTCTACTACTTGTTCTTCTTGTACTTCTTCATACCCTTCTTGGTCTTCTTTATCTTCTTCTATTTCTTCTGCTTTTTCTGCTTTGTAAATCACTTCTTCTTCTGCTTCTTCTACTCCTTCTTCAGCTTATTCTTCTGTTATTTGTGAGTTTCCATGATAGTCTTCTGTTTGTTCTTCTTGTTCTTCTAAGTCTTCTTGTTCTCCTTGTAGTTCTACTTCCCCATTTTCTTCTTCATCTTCTTCTGTTTCTTCCGCATTATCTGCATTTTCAATTACTTCATCGATTCGTCTTCTTCTGCTGCTTCTTCATCTTTTTCATGTGTTATTTCTGCTATTTCGGCTTCTTCTTCTGTAATTTTTGCATTTTCTTCTTATACTTCGGTTATTTTCCTTTTTCGGCTTAATCTTCTGTTAGTTCTGCTTTTCGTCTTATTCTTTGGTTTCTACTTCTTGTTCTTCTTGTTCATCTTGTTTTTCTTGCAGTTCTACATCTCCTTCTTCTTCTTCTGTTTCTACTGCATGTTATGCTTTTTCAATTACTTCTTCTTCTGCTACTTCTTCTGCATCTCCTTCAGCTTATTCTCCTGTTATTTCTGCTTATTTTGCTTCTTCTTCTGTTATTTCTGCTTTTCGGCTTATTCTTCTGTTATTTCTGCTTTGTCGCCCTATTCTTTTTCTATTTCTGCTTTTCCATCTAATTCTTCTGTTTTTTCTTCTTGTTCTTGTTCTTCTAGTTCTTCTTCTTCATCCGCTTTTCTACATTCCTTTCTTCTTCTTCTTTATCTCCTTCTGTTTCTTCTTCATTTTCTGCTTTTTCCAATCTTCTTATTCTACTGCTTCTGCTTTTCTTCAGCTTATTCTTCTGTTATTTGTGCCTTTTCATCTTATTCTTCTGTTTCTACTTCTTGTTCTTCTTCTTCTTCTAGTTCTCCTTGTACTTCTACATCCCCATCATCTTCTTCTTCATCTTCTTCTGTTTCTTCCGCATTGTCTGCATTTTCAATTACTTCATCGCTTCTTCTTCTGCTGCTGCTTCTTCATCTTATTCATGTGTTATTTCTGCTTTTTCGGCTTATTCTTCTGTAATTTCTGCATTTTCGTCTTATGCTTCGGTTATTTTCCTTTTTTGGGTTAATTTTCTGTTAGTTCTGCTTTTTCGTCTTATTCTTCGGGTTCCCCTTCTTGTTCTTCTTCTTCTTCTTGTAGTTCTACATCTCCTTCTCCTTCTTCTTCTGTTTCTTCTGCATGTTATGCTTTTTCAATTACTTCTTCTTCTGCGGCTTCTTCTGAACCTTCCTCGGCTTATTCTTCTGTTATTTCTTCTTATTTTGCGTATCCTTCTGTAATTTCTGCTTTTTCCGCTTATTCTTCTGTTATTTCTGCTTTTTCGACCTATTCTTTTTCTATTTCGGCTTTTTCATCTAATTCTTCTGTTTCTTCTTCTTGTTCTTCCTGTTCTTCTAGTTCTGCTTTTTCATCTGGTTGTTCTACATCTCCTTCTTCTGCTTCTTTATCTTCTTCTGCGTTTTCTGCATTTTCAATCACTTCTTCTCATGTGCGTTTTCATCTCATTCTTCTGTTTCTACTTCTTGTTCTTCTTCTTCTTCTAGTACTTCTTGTTCTCCTTGTAGTTCTACATGCCCATCTTCTTCTTCTTCATCTTCTTCTGTTTCTTCCACATTTTAAATTACTTCATCTACTTCTTCTTCTGCTGCTGCTTCTTCAGCTTATTCATGTGTTATTTCTGCTTTTTCGGCTTATTCTTCTGTAATTTCTGCATTTTCGCCTTATACTTCTGTTATTTCTCGTTTTTCGGCTTAATCTCTGTTATTTCTGCTTTTCGTCTTCTTCGGGTTCTACTTCTTGTTCTTCTTGTAGTTCTACATCTCCTTCTTCTTCTTCTGTTTCTTCTGCCTTTTATGCTTTTTCAATTACTTTTTCTTCTGTGGCTTCTTCAGATCCTTCTTCAGCTTATTCTTCTGTTACTTCTGCTTTTTTTTTGGTATTCTTCTGTTATTTCTGCTTTTTCGGCTTATTCTTCTCTTATTTCTGCTTTTTCGGCCTATTCGTTTTCTATTTCTGCTTTTTCATCTAATTCTTCTGTTTCTTCTCTTGTTCTTCTAGTTCTTCTTCTTCGGGTTGTTCTACATTCCTTCTTCTTCTTCTTCTTTATTTTCTTCTGTTTCTTCTGCATTTTCTGCTAATATTTCTTATTCTACTTCTGCTTTTCTTCAGCTTATTCTTCTGTGATTTCTGCGTTTTCATCTCATTTTTCTGTTTCTAATTCTTGTTCTTCTTGTTCTAGTTCCTCTTGTTCGTCTTGTAGTTCTAATCCCCTTCTTCTTCTTCTTCTTCATCTTCTTTGTATCTTCTGCAATTTCTGCTTTATCAATTACTTCAACTTCTTCTGTTTCTTCTGCTTCCTCTTCAGCTTATTCAAGTGTTATTCTGCCTTTTCGGCTTATTCTTCTGTAATTTCTGCTTTTTCATCTAATTCTTCTGTGTCTTCTTCTTCTTCTTCTTCTTCTTCTTCTTCTTCTTCTTCTTCTTCTTCTTCTTCTTCTTCTTCTTCTTCTTCTTCTTCTTCTTCTTCTTCTTCTTCTTCTTCTTCTTCTTGTTCTTCTTGTACTTCTTCATACCCTTCTTGGTCTTCTTTATCTTCTTCTATTTCTTCTGCTTTTTCTGCTTTGTAAATCACTTCTTCTTCTGCTTCTTCTACTCCTTCTTCAGCTTATTCTTCTGTTATTTGTGAGTTTCCATGATAGTCTTCTGTTTGTTCTTCTTGTTCTTCTAAGTCTTCTTGTTCTCCTTGTAGTTCTACTTCCCCATTTTCTTCTTCATCTTCTTCTGTTTCTTCCGCATTATCTGCATTTTCAATTACTTCATCGATTCGTCTTCTTCTGCTGCTTCTTCATCTTTTTCATGTGTTATTTCTGCTATTTCGGCTTCTTCTTCTGTAATTTTTGCATTTTCTTCTTATACTTCGGTTATTTTCCTTTTTCGGCTTAATCTTCTGTTAGTTCTGCTTTTCGTCTTATTCTTTGGTTTCTACTTCTTGTTCTTCTTGTTCATCTTGTTTTTCTTGCAGTTCTACATCTCCTTCTTCTTCTTCTGTTTCTACTGCATGTTATGCTTTTTCAATTACTTCTTCTTCTGCTACTTCTTCTGCATCTCCTTCAGCTTATTCTCCTGTTATTTCTGCTTATTTTGCTTCTTCTTCTGTTATTTCTGCTTTTCGGCTTATTCTTCTGTTATTTCTGCTTTGTCGCCCTATTCTTTTTCTATTTCTGCTTTTCCATCTAATTCTTCTGTTTTTTCTTCTTGTTCTTGTTCTTCTAGTTCTTCTTCTTCATCCGCTTTTCTACATTCCTTTCTTCTTCTTCTTTATCTCCTTCTGTTTCTTCTTCATTTTCTGCTTATTCCAATCTTCTTATTGTACTGCTTCTGCTTTTCTTCAGCTTATTCTTCTGTTATTTGTGCCTTTTCATCTTATTCTTCTGTTTCTACTTCTTGTTCTTCTTCTTCTTCTAGTTCTCCTTGTACTTCTACAGCCCCATCATCTTCTTCTTCATCTTCTTCTGTTTCTTCCGCATTGTCTGCATTTTCAATTACTTCATCGCTTCTTCTTCTGCTGCTGCTTCTTCATCTTATTCATGTGTTATTTCTGCTTTTTCGGCTTATTCTTCTGTAATTTCTGCATTTTCGTCTTATGCTTCGGTTATTTTCCTTTTTTGGGTTAATTTTCTGTTAGTTCTGCTTTTTCGTCTTATTCTTCGGGTTCCCCTTCTTGTTCTTCTTCTTCTTCTTGTAGTTCTACATCTCCTTCTCCTTCTTCTTCTGTTTCTTCTGCATGTTATGCTTTTTCAATTACTTCTTCTTCTGCGGCTTCTTCTGAACCTTCCTCGGCTTATTCTTCTGTTATTTCTTCTTATTTTGCGTATCCTTCTGTAATTTCTGCTTTTTCCGCTTATTCTTCTGTTATTTCTGCTTTTTCGACCTATTATTTTTCTATTTCGGCTTTTTCATCTAATTCTTCTGTTTCTTCTTCTTGTTCTTCCTGTTCTTCTAGTTCTGCTTTTTCATCTGGTTGTTCTACATCTCCTTCTTCTGCTTCTTTATCTTCTTCTGCGTTTTCTGCATTTTCAATCACTTCTTCTCATGTGCGTTTTCATCTCATTCTTCTGTTTCTACTTCTTGTTCTTCTTCTTCTTCTAGTACTTCTTGTTCTCCTTGTAGTTCTACATGCCCATCTTCTTCTTCTTCATCTTCTTCTGTTTCTTCCACATTTTAAATTACTTCATCTACTTCTTCTTCTGCTGCTGCTTCTTCAGCTTATTCATGTGTTATTTCTGCTTTTTCGGCTTATTCTTCTGTAATTTCTGCATTTTCGCCTTATACTTCTGTTATTTCTCGTTTTTCGGCTTAATCTCTGTTATTTCTGCTTTTCGTCTTCTTCGGGTTCTACTTCTTGTTCTTCTTGTAGTTCTACATCTCCTTCTTCTTCTTCTGTTTCTTCTGCCTTTTATGCTTTTTCAATTACTTTTTCTTCTGTGGCTTCTTCAGATCCTTCTTCAGCTTATTCTTCTGTTACTTCTGCTTTTTTTTTGGTATTCTTCTGTTATTTCTGCTTTTTCGGCTTATTCTTCTCTTATTTCTGCTTTTTCGGCCTATTCGTTTTCTATTTCTGCTTTTTCATCTAATTCTTCTGTTTCTTCTCTTGTTCTTCTAGTTCTTCTTCTTCGGGTTGTTCTACATTCCTTCTTCTTCTTCTTCTTTATTTTCTTCTGTTTCTTCTGCATTTTCTGCTTTTCCAAATATTTCTTATTCTACTTCTGCTTTTCTTCAGCTTATTCTTCTGTGATTTCTGCGTTTTCATCTCATTTTTCTGTTTCTAATTCTTGTTCTTCTTGTTCTAGTTCCTCTTGTTCGTCTTGTAGTTCTAATCCCCTTCTTCTTCTTCTTCTTCATCTTCTTTGTATCTTCTGCAATTTCTGCTTTATCAATTACTTCAACTTCTTCTGTTTCTTCTGCTTCCTCTTCAGCTTATTCAAGTGTTATTCTGCCTTTTCGGCTTATTCTTCTGTAATTTCTGCTTTTTCATCTAATTCTTCTGTGTCTTCTTCTTCTTCTTCTTCTTCTTCTTCTTCTGCTTTTTCATCTAATTCTTCTGTGTCTTCTTCTTCTTCTTCTTCTTCTTCTTCTTCTTCTTCTTCTTCTTCTTCTTCTTCTTCTTCTTCTTCTTGTTCTTCTTGTACTTCTTCATACCCTTCTTGGTCTTCTTTATCTTCTTCTATTTCTTCTGCTTTTTCTGCTTTGTAAATCACTTCTTCTTCTGCTTCTTCTACTCCTTCTTCAGCTTATTCTTCTGTTATTTGTGAGTTTCCATGATAGTCTTCTGTTTGTTCTTCTTGTTCTTCTAAGTCTTCTTGTTCTCCTTGTAGTTCTACTTCCCCATTTTCTTCTTCATCTTCTTCTGTTTCTTCCGCATTATCTGCATTTTCAATTACTTCATCGATTCGTCTTCTTCTGCTGCTTCTTCATCTTTTTCATGTGTTATTTCTGCTATTTCGGCTTCTTCTTCTGTAATTTTTGCATTTTCTTCTTATACTTCGGTTATTTTCCTTTTTCGGCTTAATCTTCTGTTAGTTCTGCTTTTCGTCTTATTCTTTGGTTTCTACTTCTTGTTCTTCTTGTTCATCTTGTTTTTCTTGCAGTTCTACATCTCCTTCTTCTTCTTCTGTTTCTACTGCATGTTATGCTTTTTCAATTACTTCTTCTTCTGCTACTTCTTCTGCATCTCCTTCAGCTTATTCTCCTGTTATTTCTGCTTATTTTGCTTCTTCTTCTGTTATTTCTGCTTTTCGGCTTATTCTTCTGTTATTTCTGCTTTGTCGCCCTATTCTTTTTCTATTTCTGCTTTTCCATCTAATTCTTCTGTTTTTTCTTCTTGTTCTTGTTCTTCTAGTTCTTCTTCTTCATCCGCTTTTCTACATTCCTTTCTTCTTCTTCTTTATCTCCTTCTGTTTCTTCTTCATTTTCTGCTTATTCCAATCTTC
The DNA here is from genome assembly GCF_964194135.1 of Talpa europaea. Classification (NCBI taxonomy): domain Eukaryota; kingdom Metazoa; phylum Chordata; class Mammalia; order Eulipotyphla; family Talpidae; genus Talpa; species Talpa europaea. The sequence continues at coordinate 20,759 of NW_028167743.1, forward strand.
TTATTGTACTGCTTCTGCTTTTCTTCAGCTTATTCTTCTGTTATTTGTGCCTTTTCATCTTATTCTTCTGTTTCTACTTCTTGTTCTTCTTCTTCTTCTAGTTCTCCTTGTACTTCTACATCCCCATCATCTTCTTCTTCATCTTCTTCTGTTTCTTCCGCATTGTCTGCATTTTCAATTACTTCATCGCTTCTTCTTCTGCTGCTGCTTCTTCATCTTATTCATGTGTTATTTCTGCTTTTTCGGCTTATTCTTCTGTAATTTCTGCATTTTCGTCTTATGCTTCGGTTATTTTCCTTTTTTGGGTTAATTTTCTGTTAGTTCTGCTTTTTCGTCTTATTCTTCGGGTTCCCCTTCTTGTTCTTCTTCTTCTTCTTGTAGTTCTACATCTCCTTCTCCTTCTTCTTCTGTTTCTTCTGCATGTTATGCTTTTTCAATTACTTCTTCTGCGGCTTCTTCTGAACCTTCCTCGGCTTATTCTTCTGTTATTTCTTCTTATTTTGCATATCCTTCTGTAATTTCTGCTTTTTCCACTTATTCCTCTGTTATTTCTGCTTTTTTGACCTATTCTTTTTCTATTTCAGCTTTTTCATCTAATTCTTCTGTTTCTTCTTCTTGTTCTTCCTGTTCTTCTAGTTCTGCTTTTTCATCTGGTTGTTCTACATCTCCTTCTTCTGCTTCTTTATCTTCTTCTGCGTTTTCTGCATTTTCAATTACTTCTTCTCATGTGCGTTTTCATCTTATTCTTCTGTTTCTACTTCTTGTTCTTCTTCTTCTTCTAGTCCTTCTTGTTCTCCTTGTAGTTCTACATGCCCATCTTCTTCTTCTTCATCTTCTTCTGTTTCTTCCACATTTTCAATTACTTCATCTACTTCTTCTTCTGCTGCTGCTTCTTCAGCTTATTCAGGTGTTATTTCTGCTTTTTCGGCTTATTCTTCTGTAATTTCTGCATTTTCGGCTTATACTTCTGTTATTTCTCGTTTTTCGGCTTAATCTCTGTTATTTCTGCTTTTCGTCTTCTTCGGGTTCTACTTCTTGTTCTTCTTGTAGTTCTACATCTCCTTCTTCTTCTTCTGTTTCTTCTGCCTTTTATGCTTTTCCAATTACTTTTTCTTCTGTGGCTTCTTCAGATCCTTCTTCAGCTTATTCTTCTGTTACTTCTGCTTTTTTTTTTGGTATTCTTCTGTTATTTCTGCTTTTTCGGCTTATTCTTCTCTTATTTCTGCTTTTTCGGCCTATTCGTTTTCTATTTCTGCTTTTTCATCTAATTCTTCTGTTTCTTCTCTTGTTCTTCTAGTTCTTCTACTTCGGGTTGTTCTACATTCCTTCTTCTTCTTCTTCTTTATTTTCTTCTGTTTCTTCTGCATTTTCTGCTTTTCCAAATATTTCTTATTCTACTTCTGCTTTTCTTCAGCTTATTCTTCTGTGATTTCTGCGTTTTCATCTCATTTTTCTGTTTCTAATTCTTGTTCTTCTTGTTCTAGTTCCTCTTGTTCGTCTTGTAGTTCTACATCCCCTTCTTCTTCTTCTTCATCTTCTTCTGTATCTTCTGCAATTTCTGCTTTATCAATTACTTCAACTTCTTCTGTTTCTTCTGCTTCTTCTTCAGCTTATTCAAGTGTTATTCTGCCTTTTCGGATTATTATTCTGTAATTTCTGCTTTTTCATCTAATTCTTCTGTGTCTTCTTCTTCTTCTTCTTCTTCTTCTTCTTCTTCTTCTTCTTCTTCTTCTTCTTCTTCTTCTTCTTCTTCTTCTTCTTCTTCTTCTTCTTCGTTCTTCTTCTTCTTCTTCTTCTTCTTCTTCTTCTTCTTCTTCTTCTTCTTCTTCTTCTTCTTCTTCTTCTTCTTCTTCTACTACTTGTTCTTCTTGTACTTCTTCATACCCTTCTTGGTCTTCTTTATCTTCTTCTATTTCTTCTGCTTTTTCTGCTTTGTAAATCACTTCTTCTTCTGCTTCTTCTACTCCTTCTTCAGCTTATTCTTCTGTTATTTGTGAGTTTCCATGATAGTCTTCTGTTTGTTCTTCTTGTTCTTCTAAGTCTTCTTGTTCTCCTTGTAGTTCTACTTCCCCATTTTCTTCTTCATCTTCTTCTGTTTCTTCCGCATTATCTGCATTTTCAATTACTTCATCGATTCGTCTTCTTCTGCTGCTTCTTCATCTTTTTCATGTGTTATTTCTGCTATTTCGGCTTCTTCTTCTGTAATTTTTGCATTTTCTTCTTATACTTCGGTTATTTTCCTTTTTCGGCTTAATCTTCTGTTAGTTCTGCTTTTCGTCTTATTCTTTGGTTTCTACTTCTTGTTCTTCTTGTTCATCTTGTTTTTCTTGCAGTTCTACATCTCCTTCTTCTTCTTCTGTTTCTACTGCATGTTATGCTTTTTCAATTACTTCTTCTTCTGCTACTTCTTCTGCATCTCCTTCAGCTTATTCTCCTGTTATTTCTGCTTATTTTGCTTCTTCTTCTGTTATTTCTGCTTTTCGGCTTATTCTTCTGTTATTTCTGCTTTGTCGCCCTATTCTTTTTCTATTTCTGCTTTTCCATCTAATTCTTCTGTTTTTTCTTCTTGTTCTTGTTCTTCTAGTTCTTCTTCTTCATCCGCTTTTCTACATTCCTTTCTTCTTCTTCTTTATCTCCTTCTGTTTCTTCTTCATTTTCTGCTTTTTCCAATCTTCTTATTCTACTGCTTCTGCTTTTCTTCAGCTTATTCTTCTGTTATTTGTGCCTTTTCATCTTATTCTTCTGTTTCTACTTCTTGTTCTTCTTCTTCTTCTAGTTCTCCTTGTACTTCTACATCCCCATCATCTTCTTCTTCATCTTCTTCTGTTTCTTCCGCATTGTCTGCATTTTCAATTACTTCATCGCTTCTTCTTCTGCTGCTGCTTCTTCATCTTATTCATGTGTTATTTCTGCTTTTTCGGCTTATTCTTCTGTAATTTCTGCATTTTCGTCTTATGCTTCGGTTATTTTCCTTTTTTGGGTTAATTTTCTGTTAGTTCTGCTTTTTCGTCTTATTCTTCGGGTTCCCCTTCTTGTTCTTCTTCTTCTTCTTGTAGTTCTACATCTCCTTCTCCTTCTTCTTCTGTTTCTTCTGCATGTTATGCTTTTTCAATTACTTCTTCTTCTGCGGCTTCTTCTGAACCTTCCTCGGCTTATTCTTCTGTTATTTCTTCTTATTTTGCGTATCCTTCTGTAATTTCTGCTTTTTCCGCTTATTCTTCTGTTATTTCTGCTTTTTCGACCTATTATTTTTCTATTTCGGCTTTTTCATCTAATTCTTCTGTTTCTTCTTCTTGTTCTTCCTGTTCTTCTAGTTCTGCTTTTTCATCTGGTTGTTCTACATCTCCTTCTTCTGCTTCTTTATCTTCTTCTGCGTTTTCTGCATTTTCAATCACTTCTTCTCATGTGCGTTTTCATCTCATTCTTCTGTTTCTACTTCTTGTTCTTCTTCTTCTTCTAGTACTTCTTGTTCTCCTTGTAGTTCTACATGCCCATCTTCTTCTTCTTCATCTTCTTCTGTTTCTTCCACATTTTAAATTACTTCATCTACTTCTTCTTCTGCTGCTGCTTCTTCAGCTTATTCATGTGTTATTTCTGCTTTTTCGGCTTATTCTTCTGTAATTTCTGCATTTTCGCCTTATACTTCTGTTATTTCTCGTTTTTCGGCTTAATCTCTGTTATTTCTGCTTTTCGTCTTCTTCGGGTTCTACTTCTTGTTCTTCTTGTAGTTCTACATCTCCTTCTTCTTCTTCTGTTTCTTCTGCCTTTTATGCTTTTTCAATTACTTTTTCTTCTGTGGCTTCTTCAGATCCTTCTTCAGCTTATTCTTCTGTTACTTCTGCTTTTTTTTTGGTATTCTTCTGTTATTTCTGCTTTTTCGGCTTATTCTTCTCTTATTTCTGCTTTTTCGGCCTATTCGTTTTCTATTTCTGCTTTTTCATCTAATTCTTCTGTTTCTTCTCTTGTTCTTCTAGTTCTTCTTCTTCGGGTTGTTCTACATTCCTTCTTCTTCTTCTTCTTTATTTTCTTCTGTTTCTTCTGCATTTTCTGCTTTTCCAAATATTTCTTATTCTACTTCTGCTTTTCTTCAGCTTATTCTTCTGTGATTTCTGCGTTTTCATCTCATTTTTCTGTTTCTAATTCTTGTTCTTCTTGTTCTAGTTCCTCTTGTTCGTCTTGTAGTTCTAATCCCCTTCTTCTTCTTCTTCTTCATCTTCTTTGTATCTTCTGCAATTTCTGCTTTATCAATTACTTCAACTTCTTCTGTTTCTTCTGCTTCCTCTTCAGCTTATTCAAGTGTTATTCTGCCTTTTCGGCTTATTCTTCTGTAATTTCTGCTTTTTCATCTAATTCTTCTGTGTCTTCTTCTTCTTCTTCTTCTTCTTCTTCTTCTTCTTCTTCTTCTTCTTCTTCTTCTTCTTCTTCCTTCTTCTTCTTCTTCTTCTTCTTCTTCTTCTTCTTCTTCTTCTTCTTCTTCTTCTTCTTCTTCTTGTTCTTCTTGTACTTCTTCATACCCTTCTTGGTCTTCTTTATCTTCTTCTATTTCTTCTGCTTTTTCTGCTTTGTAAATCACTTCTTCTTCTGCTTCTTCTACTCCTTCTTCAGCTTATTCTTCTGTTATTTGTGAGTTTCCATGATAGTCTTCTGTTTGTTCTTCTTGTTCTTCTAAGTCTTCTTGTTCTCCTTGTAGTTCTACTTCCCCATTTTCTTCTTCATCTTCTTCTGTTTCTTCCGCATTATCTGCATTTTCAATTACTTCATCGATTCGTCTTCTTCTGCTGCTTCTTCATCTTTTTCATGTGTTATTTCTGCTATTTCGGCTTCTTCTTCTGTAATTTTTGCATTTTCTTCTTATACTTCGGTTATTTTCCTTTTTCGGCTTAATCTTCTGTTAGTTCTGCTTTTCGTCTTATTCTTTGGTTTCTACTTCTTGTTCTTCTTGTTCATCTTGTTTTTCTTGCAGTTCTACATCTCCTTCTTCTTCTTCTGTTTCTACTGCATGTTATGCTTTTTCAATTACTTC
>NW_028167742.1:0-25091 GCF_964194135.1 Talpa europaea
AAGGATTTCAGATTTTCATGGAAAAAGAGTACCCATTAACACATACTGCATTTTCTTGATTTGTAGATAATGCAGATAGCAGTACGCTCCATGCTGTAACCTTTCTTCGAACTCCTGAGATTCTTACAGTAAATTCCATTGGACAGCTAAAAATATGGGATTTTAGACAACAAGGAAATGAGCCCTCTCAGATATTATCACTGTAAGTTTGGACTTGTAACTTCAGTTGTGTGGTGCAAAATTACTCAATTGTTTATAGCAATGTATCTTAAACCATACTATATTTTAATTGCTTTTAAGAAAATGATTCCTGATTAAATTTGATAAAGCAAGGATAATTGATGAACTTGATACTACCAGGCTGCAGTCAGTCAATATTTATTGTATTGACTCAGAGCCTTCATCTCTTTGAAGTTTATATTGTTTAATGGGGAATTTGTTTAACAGTAGGCATAAGACACTCTAGGTATGATTTGGAACAAAATACAAGATAATTTTTCTGAGCAGAAATCTTCTATGTTTGCAACCTTTTCTAGTAAAAGAGTAGAATGTGTCAAACTGAAAAAGTAATTATATGGACTAAGCTGACGTAGTAGTAGGAATATGCTTTTTGTTAGATATACATAATATTTTTTTAAAGCTAAGAATTGGACATGTGGGGGGTGGGGGGAGGAGAAGAGGGATTAGGGTCGGAAAGGGGAGTGGGAATTGTATGGGGTATATAACCAAAATGAAATGTATACATTATGCAAAAATGAAAAATGATGTAAGAATTATATAAAATAAAATAATTCATTAAAAAAAAAGAATTGGACATGTGTTTTGCACATCTTACTATCAGGTTATCAAGCTCACTGTGTCTCCAGAAATTGAAGAGAGAAAGAATAACTTTGGCTTTCATTTACAACCCCCCCAAAAATTTTTGATATTTAGAAATACAGAGTTCAGCCAGTAGCTCCTGCCATAAAGTTACCTTTTAGTTAGTAGAATGAAACATGTCTTGTGGGTTATATAATGAGAAATTAGGCTTTTCCAACATGTAAAAGTTTCCATGTTTGATGTCATTGTGTCTCCCATAAAAGGACCGGTGACCGAGCACCACTCCACTGTGTTGACAGACACCCCAACCAGCAGCATGTCGTGGCTACTGGTGGCCAGGACGGAATGTTGAGTATTTGGGATGTTAGACAAGGTACTATGCCTGTGTCTCTGCTGAAGGCTCATGAAGCTGAAAGTAAGTGTTGTGGCTTAAGTTTTTGTTGGGTGAGTTATGTGATCGATTGTCAGCAGCGCTCTAAAATGATACATGTGGAGAATTTTACATCATAGCCTTTTGTTGGAGTAATTAATTGCCCTTTTCCCCACATCTAAATTCCTTAACATGTTTCATTATTACATCCAAACTGCAGTGATTATATTATATATCCATCTTTTTATGCTTATTTTCTTAGTATGTTTTACTAGTAGACGTGATGAGCCAGAAACTGCATGATTTTAAAGCTGTTGTACATACATAAAAATAATACCAGATTGTTTTGCCATACTTAGTGGATGAGAATGCCCTTTTACCATGCAAATGTAGGCTATTTAATATTTGCTCATCTGTGTTCTTCAGTTTATTATTGTACCTTTTTTTTTTAATACCAGAATAGTAGATAGAAACTTTAGTAATTTTCTTTATGTTTGTCTTGATTTTGGTGGGAATTTTTTGGCTGGATGGAAATTTTTCACTTTATCACTGGGTTTTTATATCATGCCAGAATGAATTACACTTTTAAATTCTGATTTAAGAGAAGTTTGTATTAAAACTTGAATGAAAGTACAGAAAGGTGAATACTACACCAGTATTGATACTTCTCAGTTCAAGTAAGCTATGTATTATTACTGAGGAAAATAACTGACTTAAGATTATATTTAAAAAGCAAATAAAAATACAGAAAGAACTTTGCTTCTTCCAGGTACAGTATAGCTATATCCAGGAAAAAAAGAACAAAGAGGGATGTCCTCAGGGTCTGATGAAGACTCCCCCATGGTGTTAGAATTACAAACACTCAGATATCTTCTTACCAGTGCCTTTGAATTGCCTGCCTGTATTGTTAATCAACACATGTGAATGTCCTGACTTGAATGTATTATTTTGAATTCATCCTGACTCCTGGCTAGAGATGAAATAAGCTGTTTTATAGAGGTTTGAAAGTAGATACCTAAGAGTCTAAATTTGGGCAGTTTGCCAGTGACTCCATAAGCTATTTGGTTTCACTTTGTTTTCATAAAACGGAATGAAAGTTCTTCATATAAGCGCCCATGTAGAACACATTCTTCCCCCCCTGAGGAAGGTAGCCTTCTTTTTGTTTTGTGCCATTGGGTTTAATGGGGTAACTGTCAGAATGAAAATTTATCACCTTGTAAACTTGTGCCTTGTACTTTTTATTCTGTACCCCATGCACTTGCTGTGCTGGTTCTTAAAGGTCACCGAGCCCAGGGTCTCAAAACCCTTGTTCCAGAGACCTCGTATTTTATCAACATGCTGCTGATAATGTCCTAAGAAATCCATGCGGCCACTGGCAACCAGATGTCTATTGGCACACAGAGTTCCCTTAAACCCTACAGCATAAGGGGTCTCCAGTCCTAAATTGGCTTCTTAAAAGCCCTCCATCTAAAACTGGATCCAAATTCTTGGAGCATTTCCAGGTTCTGCTTAACTAGGAGCTAGTTGCTATTTGTGTGATTTAGGCCAGGAGTGTCCAGGGTCTTGGCATGAGCCAAAATTGGACTCAACCTCTTAGAAATTTATTTGTACAGTACTTTTATAGTTCTCTCTGTCTTTCCATTAATATAATCTTTATATATTAGTGATGCAGAATGGAAGATAAGAGAACTTCTCTGTTTTTGAAAAATCTTTGCAGAATTATCCCATCTTCATACTTTTCCAAAAAAATTTAAATGGGTCATATGACAGACATTTCATTCATTTGCTGGTCCAATACATGAGTAGATTTATTCGGCTTCTTATCCTGTCTACATGTTACAGTCATTTGGGGAGTTGTATTATGTCTTTAATTCTGAAACCTTTAATTCTAATCACAGACTTAAAGGTATGTCTTGGATGTTACTGGAAGATGATGCCTAGAGACAAATTTTTTATATTTGTTTAAATAATCTGCCCAGGGATAAACTTCTTGGTTGTGTTTTAGTGTGGGAAGTTCATTTTCACCCATCCAACCCAGATCATCTATTTACTTGTTCTGAAGATGGCTCCCTTTGGCATTGGGATGCCTCAACAGACGTACCTGAAAAGTCATCACTTTTTCACCAAGGTAAAGTTTTAATAAAGGTACTTGTAATTTTATTATAGTTTAAATAATAAATTATAATTCCGATATTTTTAACATTGACGAATGACAGTGTTTTCCTTCAGGGGCAGTAATTCTAGTATCTTAGGGCTTGAAATCTCTCAGTTAATTGTTGGTGATAACAAGTGGTAGAAACTGGCTGACTTCAGATGACAGGGATCTTGTTTGTGAGTACATTGTCCTGGGCCCTTGGGCTAGACAGTAGGCTCGACAGCTTTTACATTGCCACCTGCCAAGGTAGGGTGTATGGAAAGACAAAAGTTGGTCTTTACAGTATTTTTTTTTTTTTTTAAGGCTTATATACTTATGCATACAAGAACTCTAGGGTACAGGCCAGAGGTACAGAGGGTGACAGGATTCACCAGAGACAGAGCGGGCAACAGAACAGGCAGACTGACTGAAATACACTGCTGAGGGGAGCAGCAGGTGAGACAGGCAAGGTCTGCTGTGCCATGTGGGTCAGCTCCCTTGCCAGGGATCAAACTCATGCTGCAGTGGCTGTGGATAGCTTCCTAGTGCTATGACTTAACCCCTTGCACCACCAGGGAGGCCTGGTCTTTTCTGTATTAAGAGCCTGGTTTCTCTTCAAACTAAAATGTCCTGTCTCCTAATGAAGGACAAAAGTAAGTAAAGGTCAGCTAGAAACTATACTAATGATCATGAAATCAAGAGGTTTTGTTTTTGTTTTTGACATTTTCCAAGCTTCCTGCTTTTGAGTTATCTATGGTTCCAAAGTTCATATCTTCATTCAGTTCAGCAGATGTTTATCAAACGCCTACCATTAGCTATGCTCTCTCCTTGGTGTTGGAGCCTGCAACAATGAGCAAAACAAATGCCTACACATACTGGGTAAATGTACTAGCAGTCTATAAATAGTGTCTCGGTAAAGGTCCAATCAGAAGACAAGCTCTTCTAGATTTAGAAGGAATTGGTTTCATGTGTATTAGAAGGGTTAGACAAACAAAAAGGGACTAGAAGGATACTGGAAGAGCAAATGGGAAGAAAGCACAGTCCCCAGAAATAAAGTATTAAAACCTCTGCTGCTGTGGTGTTAGAAGTGCTGTCAGAATTGGTTGTGGATCAGCAGTAAAGGTGGCGCCTCAGCCAGGACTGGAATTACTGCCACTCTTGTCATTGCCAGAAATATGGAGCAGAAGAAAGCTCCCACTCCCTGGCCCCCCTCCCACCACCCACAGTAGTAGTACCTCCCATTGGCAGAGTCCACAACAGGGGAGGCAAACAGATGGCAAGGGGGCTTGGAAAATAGAAATTGTCCTGACAGTACGTAACAGAGCATGCAACAGTGGGAAAAGGACTGAGAACAAAAAGGGTAAGAACTGGGCTAAATACATTGATAACTGAAGAAGATTGGAATGGAGGAGGATAAGGAATTTAGAGGGAGAAAGATTATGCTAATATAAGGCAGGGTTAGTTGGCTGAGATAACATTTGAGGGCAGACCTGAAGAAGTGAAAGTATGAGTCACATGAAAGCCTTCCAGGCAGAGGAAACAGCATATACTAAGGGCCTGAGATAGGCCAAAGAACAGCAAGGTGGCCAGTGTGGCTGTAGTTCTAGAGCATGGTGGGGAGTAGGGGGAGCTGAGAGATAGCAGTGGAACAGGACTTTGTAGACTTTAGATTTTAATTCTAAATGTGATAGAAAGCTAATCCCTTTTCGAGAATTTTGAGCCTGAAATGGCACTGCCTGGTTTATGTTTTCAAAGACTCACTGTGGCTACTATGTCATTCTCTCTTGGGGGAGAGAGAGGGCAAAGTAAAAGCAGGGAGACCAGATAGGAAACTTAGCACAGTGGTCCTACTGTGCTAAGTATTGGGGGCCTCCCTGGTGGCGCAGGGGTTAAAGACAGCACTGTCAAGCTATTGCCAGCTTCTACAGCATGAGTTTGATCCCTGGCAGGCCAAAGAGCAACCCACATGGTGCAACAGACCTCTCCTGCCTCGCCTGCTGCTCCCCTCAGCAGTGTATTTCAGTATATCTGCCTGTTCTGCTCCCTACTCTGTCCCTGGTGAATCCTCTCACACACACCCCCATACCTCTGGCCTTGTAGGTTCTTGTATGAATAAGTAAATCTTCTTTTTCTTTCAAATTTTAGTATTTTTTTTAAAGATTTATTTATTTATGCATATAAGAACTGAGGTACAGGCCAGAGTTTGGGGGGGTAGGGAGAGGATTCACCAGAGACAGAGTAGGGAACAGAACAGGCAGATTGACTGAAACAAGGGGAGCAGCTGGCAAAGCAGGAGAGGTCTGCTGCACCATGTAGGTACCTCCCTGGCTGGTGATCGAACTCATGCTGCAATGGCTTGTAGATAGCTTCGTGGGTTGTGTCTTAATCCCTTGCGCCACCAGGGAGGCCTGCATAAGTAAATCTTTAAAAAAAAAAAAAATACTACTTTGCCTGATGACTTCAGATTTGATATCTGTATTATACTATGGAAATTTGAGTATTTAATATCACTAAATTAGCCATTAGTCAAAAAATGGTGGTATGTAAAAGTGGAATTGTCAGTCTGTTATTTTGAGAATCAAATTTAAATCATTACCTTAAAAAATATCAGAATTACAGATGTTTACCAACATAAAATTTATCTTGAAAGATTTTTTGTTTTTTTTTTCTCATAGGAGGAAGAAGTAGTACTTTTTTGTCTCATAGCATTAGTAACCAGGCTAATGCTCACCAGTCTATTATAAGCTCCTGGCTCAGCACCGATCCTGCAAAAGACCGTATTGAAATCACAAGCTTGCTTCCCAGTAGGACTTTGTCTGTCAACAGTTTGGATGTCTTAGGTCCTTGTCTTGTTTGTGGGACTGATGCCGAAGCAATTTATGTTACTAGACAACTTTTTTCATAGAAATACTGTAATTTTATAATTTCAGATAAAAATATAACCTTCAAAGTGCAACTTCTATGCAAATTTTTATTATTGAAAGATGTGAAATTTGCAGGGGAGCATCTGTAAAGCATTGATAATGTCAGTGCCTAGATTTGGCTTTTTTTAGTTGGACATTGCCGTAACAGTTTAGAATCTGGTAGATTGCAAAAGAATTCAAGGTGTGGAAATATATCAGAGAGATCCTGGTGCTGATGAATATACTACCAAACTGTTCTGGTCAGCTCATGGAGCCAAGTCCTCATTTCTGGTTTTTTGGGACTTAATACTGTCAAACCATCAGTGGGTTTCTATTATTTCTATCACAGTATTTGGGGTGTATGCCCTCTCTAGTGGCATTAGCCAATGTTAGTTTCTTCTTTTAATTGCAAGTTTTTCATCAACCTTTTCACAACCTTTTATTTTCTCAGTAATCTTAATAAACCTTTTCAAAATTGAACAAAATGACATTTTTGCAATATAGAGCAAAAATGACAAATCTTTTTGTAATGTTCAAATTATTTTCAGGGGAAAATCTTTTGACAGATCCCTTTATTAGAATACATTTGAACAGAACTATGCCAACTACTCAGACCCAACTTTCTTTTTCTTGATAAGAAAAATACATTTTTCCTATGGACTTTTGCCTTTATTTAGTTTTGCAACATAGTGAAAATTGCCAAACTGGACATTGTGCAATAAGATAGAATTTTACATTAATGAGTGAACTGACTTTGAAACTAACATTGATAGGTAACATGTATGAGACTAATAAGATGATGTGGTAACAGTGAAGATTGCCATCTGTATGCCTACCTGAAATGTTAATGATGACTTGACATGTAGTGTGTTAAGACAATTTATGACATTGTCTTTCCAAAGTTTGTTAGATAAAATGTGTTACTGAGCTAACTAAGACCTTTATGACAAATCACTGCTATTACAAAATTGAAATATGTGTTTATTTCATAATTCCAATAACAGTAATTATGGTAAATTTTTGCTTTTCTATCCTAATAAATATTTTCAATATGTTATGCCCTTCCCTCAGGGTTTTTGGGTTTTGGCTTTTGTCAACATTTTTAAAAGTAATACAAATATAGACCTGCTTTTATGTGTGTGTGTGTGTATTTGGTTCAAAAATATTTCATTAAAGATCATTAGTAACTTTGAATTCCAAAGAATCAGAACAGAAAGAAATGTTGCTGATAGGAATTTTTAATCTGTTTATAGTTTTATTGCTGGGACTAAATTTTAAGGCTTTCTGTTATTACAAATGTAACTCATTATAGAAACAAACATAGTTAAAAGAAAAGTTTAAATACTTATAACCTCAGAGACAACAAATAGTCTTCCATACCCTTTTTCAGTTCATCAATGTGTATAAACTTTTGGAAAAATGAAATACACCTGTTGTATTTGTAGCTGCATATTTCCTATCAGTAAATACATGGATTTAATCAAAACACCATAGCTATGAATTTTCTCTTGACTTTGTGTAGTTCCGGTCATATGACTGCCTTGCCTAAGCTGCAGAGTCCCTCTCTCTACTAGGAACAGGTACTCCACATTCTACTTAGCAGGCTAAAATCCTCCCTCTGGGTAGGCCCAGAGTCAGCCTCACTCCTGAAGATTAGCTCCCAGGTGGTACATTTTCCATGAACAGTTAATGGCAAGCTATATCTCAGCTTTCATCTGCATTGTCTGCTGCTGAGAATTTAAGGGTTTCATATGTGTTGGTAGCACCCCTCTATATACTGACAGTAATATATGCAGTTTCCTTTGATCATTGATAATTGATAGAGGGAGCCAGATATAGAGGCTTAGAACACTAGATTGGACTGGAAACAAGTTTTTAGTTTGAAGCTTTGCTTTTAGGGTTATTTGCAACCATGATCAAAGAAAGGATATTTGAATAATGTTATTTCCTGTCAATCTATGAGTTCTGCCAGATTTAATAAGAAACAAACTTTATGGAGTATAAATAATACCCTAGTTTATGAATTTGTCACTGCCTTTATTCATGAAACTATCAAATGGGGTTTCTTTTGAGGGCTACAGGTCTTAGAGGTAGAAGTTATCCTGGATCATTTCCACGGCATTTCCAACAAATTATTTTCTAACCCCTACTTGAAGATGTGATAAAGTTTAACAGTTCCCAGGGTAGTCACTCACTTGGACAGCTTTAATGGATCCAGCATTTTATCAGGGTTTTAATGTAAGTGGGACCCAAAAGAATTGTGTAAGAAAGGTAGGATCATGTTGCTATGGGCTAATAAAATGATCTTGTGAACCTCCTATGAGACAGAATCAATTTATTGAGTTTGCATTACATTGGAGTGCTTTACTATAAGATCTCACTAAATAAATGAATTTTCATATACTGAACTGAAATTTGCTTTGTCTTTCCCCAGGAGCCACAAAAAAACTAGTTCTTTTCATCACATATTCAAAACTATGTATTGTAGCTTTTGGAGGTATTTTTATTTAATTCCTTCAATGGATTCTTGTGGGCAAGATTCTTTTCCCTGTCTTTCTTGCCCTTCTTGGCTACACTCTGCTTTTCCTTCTGGAATCCTTTTAGGTGTCATTTTCTCAAGAAAAATGACAATCAGGGCTAAACTGCTTTAAAAGCCCTTCATGCTGAACTTCTATTATGTGACAGCCTTGTGTTAGTCAGCCTGTCTCCCTCTACTGGACCACAACCTCAAGAACAGGGCCCCTTAGTGTCTTGTTAACAATGTTTAATACAGTACCTGATCTCTGGTAACACTGAATCTTTGTAAGAAGAACTAACAAAAAATCTTGTTTTTCCTTTTTTTAAAAAAAACATTTGCCAAAGATCTTTAATAAGTGATTTCCAAACTGATAACTTTTCTGGTGGTGCAATCCTTGTTGAGAATAATATAAGTCTTACCATCCTGATTCAGGTATGATAGACCTTTCTACTGCTTTCTTGGCTTGTTGCGTTCCATTAAGTGCTGATTAGTCAAACTTACCATCCATAAATTTTCACACATGAGGGAACAGAGGAGTGTGGTAGAGAGGTATTGGCACAGGTGGTTTGGTGGAGGGTGAGTGGGACATGCATATATAAAAGAGAAAAAATATAACCCCAAAATTAAAGTAAAAATAAAAAAATTTTACATGATCCTTATAGGAAAGAACTAACACTCCACTTGGATCTTTTTAGAAGCTAATTTTCTGAATTGCATATTCTCTATACTATCATTCCATTAGAAGATTGCTTAAATGGACTCCTGGGATCCTCACAATTATCACTGAGACATAAAACATTTGTACTTGGCTACACTTACTAAGATATTTATAAGCAAATCGAATCTACTGACATTCTGCCCCCTTTTGTTTGCAAGACTACAGTGAGAAAACATCTGTGCCATAGCTGTCATCCTATCAAAATTTGGCATAACTGGGAAGTTCCTTGTCCTTTCTGAATAATACTTATCACATAGTACTGAAAATATTCTTTTAATAATCCATTCCAGAGTCTTCTAAGAAGCATAATAAGTTCACCAGTGGGTAGCTTATAGCAAGCTTTCATTTATATTTACAGTATCTAACTCAGACTAATTTGGTGGTCTGAAGCATATCTTACAGATATGAAACCTAGGGGAATCCTAATATGCAACTACTTAAAATTATTTCACCGGCTCGTTTGGAACCACAATACGTACTAAATAACTAAGTGACATCCTAAACTAGTTATCTCAGCATTAAAAACAGACCCCAACACTCGTTATTTCACTACATTGGAGGTGTGCATGTGGGGGGTAATAGCAAGAGTGCAGGGGGGTGATGAGAAGGGAAAAGAATAGAATAACTAGAATCTATCTGATCGGGCTTTTAAAAAGGTAATGAAAAGTGATACTGAAGTCTGTCATTGGATTTGGGGGACAGTAGCTGGCAACAGTCTAGTTAACGAAATGAGATATTTGAAAATAATATACGTAAAGATTTTCTAGAGGGAGAATTGGCAGTGTGCTCTTTACAAAGCTGGACCTAACACCATCAACCCAGTAATTCCGTCCCAATTTAATACATCTTCCAATCCAATTCAACAAAAATTAAAACTGTTTCACAGGCACCGTTACGTCAATGCTGACAATAATGACTTCTACACATCCTCCTGATAGATAAAAACCTCTCAACTTAATGTCTTGGCTCAAGAATATATTATTTGTATATATACACAATGGACTATTACTCAGCAATCAAAAAAGAAACTAATGCCATTCGCAGCAACATGGATGGAGCTGGAAGGCATCATGCTCCGTGAAATAAGCCAGAAAGAAAAAGAAAAATACCAGATGGTTTCATTCATGTAGAGGATCCAAATAAGGGATCAGGACAAAAAAAAGTAATTACAATAAAGTAAATATCAAAATCAACAGGCAACTATAAACCAGAGACATGGGGGGGAGAAGGGAGTAGGATCAAAACCGTGGGAAGAGCACAAGGGGCCGCGGTGATGTTCACGGTGAACGCGGGGTGGGGATTTCACGGGGACTATAACCAAGATGAAAATTCATACATAGTACAAAAATGGAAAATGATGTAAAAACATATAAAATAATTTTTTAAAAAGACTATCTGATACAGAAAAAAAAAAAAAAACTTAAGCTCAGAGTTACTCGGGGAAAGAGGCTTAACAAAAATCAGTCTTAGAAGCCCCGAGTCCAGCGCCCGCAGCTCGCCGGGCTCCTGCGGCGACGCCAGCCGCAGACACAGGCTCCCCTGAGGCGCCCGGAGTGAGCGGGCCGGGCGGGCGCCCGATCCCGGAGCCCAGGCGAGTCACCCGGGGCGCGCCAGGCGGGGGCGACACGGGCGACGCGGCGGGCCGAGGCGCGGGCGACGGCTGAGGGCGGAGGCCACAGGAGGCGCGCTGGCTCCCCGCGGCCGGGCGGCCCGAAGCCCCCAGTCCTCGGCCCCCGCGCAAGCGACGCCGGGAAATGCCCACATCCGGGAAACCTGCGGCGGAGCGGCGGCGGCGACACCGAGTGGAAGGCAAAATGGCGGCGGCGGCCGGGTGCTGAGGGGAGAGCCAGGTCCCCGCGACCCCCGCGACGGGCCGCGCTGGCCCGCGGCAGCCCCCCGGCGTCTCTCCCCGCCCTGCTCTCGGCGAGAGACTTGGGGTCCCCGGGACGGGCTCCGGCAGCCTCAGCGGGCGCCTTCGGCCCGTGGCCGCTGTCCAGGAGCCCCGCTCTCCCCTGCAGGTAGGTCCGGGGCTGGCGTAGCGGGTGGGGCGCACTTTCCCCGCCAGAGCCCGAGTTGGCGGGGCGGTGGCCGCCGGGGCCCACGCCCATCCCCGCTGGCGGGGGTCCAGGGGCTGCGGCGGACGGGCGGCCCGAGCCGGCGAGGTGCGGGCCCGACTTGGCTGGTGGCTCGGACCTGCGCGGAGCCCTGCCCTGGGGAAGCGCGGGTTGGCCGCGCCGGGGGCTGCAGGGAGAGCCGCCGGCCTCGCGGCCTTGGAGGTGCAGCTCAGGCCGGGGAGCGCTGGCCGCGTGGGAGGCCTGGCGTGGACTGTTTCCTTCCCCGCTCCACCCCTCGCCCCAGCACGCCTGGGCCAGCGGCGTGCAGCAAGGGAGAGAAGCGAGAGGTGGTTCTCAAGGAAAATTACAGGGAGAGCTGCGGGTCTTTGCATCCCCGGGGGACCCCATCCTGGACCCCATCCTGGATAGACCCTTGGAGAAATCCTGGGCACTTCTGTTTGCAGTCCACTGTACTGTTAGCTCCGTTCGTAGTTTGAAGAGGTGGGAGGCGTGGAGGGATCTATACGGAGTAAGAGTGTGTATGTAAAGCCAAAATAAAGGAAAGAGAATTAAGAGAACATTGTTTATTGTAAGTTCAAAAAGAACTTAAAGATCAAAGGAGGACTCCGGTGACTTGATTTAACCCCATATTGTGACTTCACCAGTTGCAAGTTATTTTATAAGGGAACACAGTTTAATATTTGTCGACCCATATGTTAATGTCGCGTTTAAAATAGCCATCGTCGTGTAGAAGTTACTCATAACTCTAGTCTCAGAATTAGTCTCAAACACACATATACTAAATTACTCTAGTTTGGGAAATGGATTTGAATGTCCGGGATCATGAGGCTTGCCAGGCCTTTATGGATTATTTATTAAAGTTTAAATTTTTATCAAATTTCTTCCAAGAGGAAAAAAAGGTAGGACGGTGTAACTGGAATGAATTGTTCACTGCTAAAATATTTACCTGTGTGACTGTTTCAAGGAAAGTAGCTTCTTTAATAAGTTGAGGGATAGGTCAAATGGGCTAGTTGATTCCTGAGGCAGTGCAGGAATTTGATTTAACTGTAAAAGAAGTAGCATTGTCTTCTTCTGAATGTGTGCTACTGCAGGGAAACTAGATCATGGTACTTGCTGTGAAGGGGGAGTTCTTTCTGTGCCTATTGATTGAATATGCTTTGCCACTCCCCAACAATAAGTAAAAAAAAAAAAATTCTGCTACTTTTAATTTTTTTTACATGATATCTGTATTTCATTCTTTAAGGCTGAGCTTTTTTAATCTTTGCTTTTCATGCTAGTTCTTGTTATTCTATATCAATACAGCCATGGAACAATTCCAACTCTGGTTACTTTGTTTTCATTATAGGTGTTATATTTAGATTAGTGGGGAAATTCTGTAGACCACAAAAGTTACTTAGCTAGTGAACAATATTTTTACCAGGTGGAAATGGCAATAATTTTTACTTTAGGTAAATTAATTCTTAGACAGTGACTTGAAATTATCATTAGATTAGCAGATTTTTTTTTTTTTATGATGCTACCTAAACTACTAAGACTGTGCTACTAGGAAAGAAAGAGTATTTATTACTGCTGCTGCTGTTTTGCATAACTGCCAAAGCATTGAGACAGGCTATCTTTTTAAGACTGAAATTTTATTATGTAATGCCACCTGTTTTTTTCCCCTAAGATTGGACAAGGTATTAACAGTATTTGTTTGCATTTTCTGACATTTGCCTATTTGATGAAGGTCTGAACTTTCAAAGAAATGGAGGTTTTTGTCTGTTCAGCCTAATGATTTTTTTTATTTATACATGCAAGAACTGGGTATGGGCCAGAGGTGCAGGGAATGAGAGGATTCACCAGAGACAGAGTGGGGAGCAGAGCATGCAGACTGACCAAAATACACTGAGTGGAGTAGTGGGTGAGACAGGAGACATCTGCTGTACCATGTGGGTCACCTCCCTGGCCATGTGGGTCACCTCTGTGGCTGGGAATGGAACTCATGCCTCATGCCGAAGTAGATGCCGTTTGCTTTATAGTGCTGATGCTTAACTCCTTGCCCAGGGAGGCCCCATTCTAACGACTTAAATATCCATTCAAAGAATAAGTGAGTTATGATCCCTGCCCTTAGAAAGTTCAAGATCAGGTATGATGAGAAGAGCCTTGGGCTGCTTGTGGTCCAATCCCAATATGACCTTCAGCTGAGACTACATGACCTTAGGCCACTTTACCTCTCTAGATCTATTTCTTCCTGTGAGGAATGATTTTTACACACACACACACACACACACACACCAGATATAGCGTATATATGTTTATTGTGCCTGGTGTGTGTTAGGATGTATATAGACCTCTCCAAGACAATTCATTCTATAAATCTGACCTAGTAGGAAAAATAAGACAAACTGAAGAACAGGGCAAAAACATTGTATTTTATTTGAACCATGCAAAGTACATTTGGCTTTCAGAGGGGAAGGATAACAGCTTACAGTCCAGTGAAATCTTCATGAAGGAAGCATTTGAATGTCACCTTAAAGGCAGGGTATAATTTCTACAAGGAATATGACAGGGGCTCTCCCAATGAAAATAAACAAGATGAGTAAGGACATGAAAATAGACAAGCACAAGGCATGTTAAACTGAACAAATAATTTGGCTGGGTTAGAGGATAAGGTGCATGGGGAAAGTCGGGGTAAGATAGAGAAAAGTGTGTCACACATAACATTTACTGATTTGGACACTGATTCTAAATATTTGGCATGTATTAAACTTACATTTTAAATAATTGCCTACGTTTGAAAATCAAAAAACTGAGGCAGACAAATAACTTGCTGAAATCACACAAATAGAAAGCCGTAGAACTGGGATTTGGCAGTTTGACTCCTGAGCTCTTACTTTTAACCACTAAGTTAAAGAAATCATTGAGGGGTCCGGAGTAGGAAGTGACATGATCAGAGCTGCTTATTAGGAAGATTAATCTAGCACCAGTACAGCATGGATTAAAGAGGTAATACTGTTTTGCTTTGAATAGTTCCTTTAAAAATTCTTGCTACCTGCTATAAGTTTGAATTTTCGTGCATTGTGTTACAAAGATTGCTAAGATTTGATCATTTCAGTGTTGACCATACCTTGTGAGAGGGGTTGTAAATCAGTATACCTTTCTAGAAGGCAACCTTACAGTAAGTGGCAGAATTTCATTCTCTTTGACCCAACAGTTCTACTTCTGGGAATTTATCTTAAGGAAAATGCTCAATATTATGTGTGCAAGAATTTTTATTGCATTTTTTCTGAACTAATTTTTATATGTACTAGGAATGTTATATACAAGCTGTGAAACATAAGAAATGAATAAGAGCTTACCATCCATCCTCAGAACCAGTATATTGAAGTTATTATTGTTGGGTTTTTTTTTAGGATTTATTTATTTATGTATACAAGAGCTGGGGTGCAGGCCAGAGATGCCGGGAGTGGGGGGGGGGGTGGTGAGAGGATACACCAGCGTGGGGAGCAGAACAGGCAGATCTACTGAAATACACTGCTGAGGAGAGCTGCAGGCAAGATAGGAGAGGTCTGCTGTGCTATGTGGGTCACCTCCCTGGCCAGGGATCGAACTAGTGCTGTGGATAGCTTGATAGTGCTGAGATTTAACCCCTTGTGCCACCAGGGAAGCCCCGAAGTTATTATTGTTCAAAACATTATGTGTAATAGGAAAAAGGTAACAACCTAAATGCCCATCAAGAGGGGATAGATTATGGTATATATACATGTTGTAATTTAATATATGGATATTAAAAATGATGAAGTTAAATTGTCATAGCTTCTTACTCCTATGACACCATTATATTTAAAGCAAGCCATTTGTTTACTAACAGTTTTTCAGGGGGGAAGAAAAATAAATATATAGTTTTTATTAACTTTCAATAGCATAATTTATCCATTTCTTTTTATACCAATTTTTTCAGTTATGGTAAGTTTGAATCTCAGCCTTATTCACTTTCAAAAAAATAGGGTTTTTCTAAATTACTTTGGGCTTTGGGCAGTTAACACCTTACATCATGATTACTTTGCTGCTTTTCATTGCCTGAACTAATTATCATGAACCTCTTTCTTGTCTTTATGATTGAGCATATAATTTTGAGGCATATTGAAGAATATTACAATTTTGTTTTTTAGTTTTGTTTTTTCCTTTAGTTGTATGAATTACTGCTCGAAATAAAACAGTTTCTTCTGAAGATAACTCAGGTTTTGACAGATGTTTCATGTACTGCTTGTACTTGATAAGAGTCTCTTACCTTTGAAAATCTTTGATTTTTGCCTAAATTTGGCAGTTGTCTATGCTTTTAATTGCATTGCCTATTTGTGACAGTTGCTGACTATATAATGCTACATCATAGTGGAATCTTTTTAAAGACATTGTGAGCATTAATTAAGGGCTTAGACTTAATCATGTGTGGTGCTGCCAATGAGAATAACACAATTAAGTGACAAGAAAATTTCCCCTTTTATTTATGGTCAAGTTAGCTATGTGCATTGTCTCCCATTTCAGAACTTCTCTGCTTTGGAGCTGGCAAATCTTGTTTAATAATTATTTTTTTTTTTAAGATTTATTTATAGATACAAGGACTGGGGTGCAGGCCAGAAGTGCAGGGGGTGAGAAGATTCACCAGAGACAGAGCGGGGAACAAAACAGGCAGACTGAAATACACTGCTGAGAGGAGGAGCAGGCGTGACAGGAGGGGTCTGTGACACCATGTGGGATTCTCACTGGCCAGCCAGGATTAAACCCGCACTGCCGAGGCTGCAGACAGCTTCACAGCATGGCTTTCAACCCGCTGCGTCACTGGGGAGGCCCCCCTTTTTAATAATGATATTAAGATATAATCAATTTCAGAAATATTAGAAGGCAGAATAGCATTCATCTCATTCAAGAAAACACTGTACCTGATGTCTTGGAAGGCTGTTCATAGTGTCATGTCATTGTTCTGCTAGCATATTGGACCTTAAGTAGCAATAACTACACTCATTCTTGTGGGCCATGTGTCTTGTGGTTCTGTTGCCATCTGGATCAGATATGGCTTGGTCCAGAGACTTGTGAAGTTATCTGTAAGTGCTTTCTCTGTCCTTGTCTCGGTCCCCCTCACACCTCCACTCTCACTACTGCATACTACAGTAGAAGGCATGGGTGAGGTGGGGGGGAGGGGGTTCTTAATAAGCACTACTAATAGAAGAGGAGAGGAATGGTAAATAGCATAATTGCTGATCTATAATTGTCTTGAATCTCGTTAGGCAGATTTTGGCTGTTGAATAAGCAGCCTTGGAGGTTGAAGACATTCCTTAATAACTGAAGCTTGATTCTGTTATCGGGAAGAACTCTCTTATCCATTGTTCTCTGTTATCTTTGGCCATTCATTATATTCCAAGAACCTCTTGGGAGTTCTTTCTCCATTATCATCCTTGCCTACATATGAAGTATGAACTTCAGGAGAATTTTCCTTCTTTGAAAGTTGCAGATCTTTCTCTAATAAGTTGCTGCTCATAGAATTTGGGGGCCCAGTGGTTTTATATTCTGAGTTGTCAAAGCATTTAAGATTTGAGTTTGAGTGGGTAATTAAAAAATTAACATAACAGGGCCTCCCTGGCTGCGCAAGGGGTTAAGCACCACACTATGAAGCAATCCGCAGCTTCTGCAGCACAAGTTTGATCCCCCGATACCCGGCTGGCCAGGGAGCAACCCACATGGTGAAGCAGACCTCTCCTGTCGCACCCACTGCTCCCCTCAGCAGTGTATTTCAGTCAGTCTGCCTATTCTGTTCCCCATTCTGTCTCTGGTGAATCCTCTCACCCACCACCCCGCATCTCTGGCCTGTACCCCATCTCTCGTATGCATAAATAAATAAATCTTGGGCCTCCCCGGTGGCGCAGTGTTTGAGCACTGGGTTGCAAAACTGCCCGCGGCCTCTGCAGCGCCGGTTCAATCCCTGGCTGCTCCCCAGCCACCAGAGGAGGGTCCCACATGGCGCGCAGACCTCTCCTGCCGCCCGCTGCTCCCCTCAGCAGTGTACTTTGGTCCTTCTGCCAGCTCTGCTACCCGCTCTGGCTCTGGTGAATTCTCTCACCCTCCCGCGCTTCTGACTGTGCCCAGTGCATGTATAAATAAATAAAAATAAATCTTTTTTTTAAAAAAAAAAAATCTTAAAAAAAAATTAACAGGGGCCTCCCCGGTGGCACAGCGATTGAGTGCTGGGTTGCGAAGCTGCCGCAGGCTCTGCAGCGCTGGTTCAATCCCCGGCTGCTCCCCGGCCACCGGAGGAGGGTCCCACATGGCGCGCAGACCTCTCCTGCCGCCCGCTGCTCCCCTCAGCAGTGTACTTTGGTCCTTCTGCCTGCTCTGCTCCCCGCTCTGGCTCTGGTGAATTCTCTCACCCTCCCTGCTTCTGACTGTACCCAGTGCTTGTATAAATAAATGAATAAATCTTAAAAAAAAAAAATAACAGAAGACTTTTTTGAAAGTTAGTAAGCTTGTTTTGTGTTTAGTTCTGGTCAGTCTCATGTGTCAGTAACCATAACTAAAGCCCACATGTAATAGCAACCTCATCCAAAGATTTGAGAGCGCCCATTTCTCTTCTCAGTTGGTTATTTGTGGGAAGACCATACACTTGAAGTGATTTTTATTTATTTATTTATTTATTTATTTATTTATTTATTTTTTATTAGAGGCATGCTTTATTTGTTTGCTGGTTTGTTTGTTTGTTTTTTTTTGTTTATACATGCACTGGGTACAGTCAGAAGCGCGGGAGGGTGAGAGAATTCACCAGAGCCAGAGCAGGGAGCAGAGCAGACAGAAGGACCGAAGTACACTGCTGAGGGGAGCAGCGGGTGGCAGGAGAGGTCTGCGCACCATGTGGGACCCTCCTCCAGTGGCCTGGGAGCAGCCGGGGATCGAACCGGCGCCGCAGAGGCCGCGGGCAGCTTCGCAACCCAGCGCTCAACCGCTGCGCCACCGGGGAGGCCCTACACTTGAAGTGATTTTTACCACTAAATTACTTTAATCAGCTAAGAGGTTTCAGTGGCATCTGTGCCCACAGTGTTTTAACCCATCTCTCCCTGTTTAGGTTCTAGAAGCAAACTGCATTTCCAACACTTACATTTCTTTATTTTTTTTAAAGATTTATTTATTTATACATATAAGAACTGGGGTACGGCGGAGACAGTGGGGAGCAGGACAGGCAGACTGACTGAAATACTCTGCTGAGGGGAACAGCGGGCAGGGCAAGACAGAAGAGGTCTGCTGCGCCATGTGGGTAGCTCCCTGGCTGGGTGTGGGGGGAGAGGTTGGGGGGTGGGAGGGGCATTGAACTCATGCTGCTGAGGTTGCCGGTAACTTCAGTGCTGTGCTTAACCCCTCGCGCCACCACGCAGGCCCCAGATCTTAATTTCTGAACTCTTGCTGTTCCTTTGTGTTTTTGCTTGCAAATCATCTACTTTCCTAACCTTATTATTTCTTTATATTTTGCCAAATAGCCAGTGGTAGCCAACATACACTTCTAGGACTCTCTTTTCCAAGCTCCTTTTAGAACATAAGTAGGCATCTAGACACTAGTATAAGTTATAATGAGCAATAGCTTAGTAATAAATTTTGCTACTTTAAAAAAACATGTTCTTCATTTTTCCAGTACCATAGGCCCTAACTTAAAGCCTTGGTCAATATCAGCCAGCTTCCAACTCAGGACCAAGCAGAGAGTGCCCAATATACCCTCAAAAGTAATCGCATTGGATACCCTGTTTCTAGTTAGTTTGCAACTTCCTCCTTGCAACAGTGTACAGTCAGAGCAGATCTACAGTCTTCTCTTTTTCTCAGTATAAAGTTTTTCCACTCCCCTGCCTGCCCTTTGAGTCTCTGCCAAACCAAGTGATGGTGGCTGACTTTTTCCTATAGCAAACTCTTAATAAATATCCTGTGTTTATGTGGGGTGGTCTTTGTTTATTTCCTCGATAATATTGGACTGGTTTGTGGTAACAGATCTCAAAATAACAATGTTTTAACACCAGAGAGATTCATATCTTGCTCACAAAGAATTCCTTATTATGAAGATAGCATCTCAAAATGCGACCTGCCTTGTCACCTGTCTCAGCTCAGAATTGACTTTGGCCAGAGCTGATCTGGGAAATGAGGGAAGTATGTGAATAGAGTCTCTCCCACAAGGATTTATCAAGAGCAATTTGATAAAGATATGCCACATTTCCTCCACCTGACATTTCAGAAGTTAAGATTCAGGTCACCTTACTATTGAAATGAACATTTTGATGTTTCTGTTATTTCTCTGGAGAAGCTAATGTTGAAATTTCATTGTTGCATGAGATTAGTGGTTCTTTAATTAAAGAAATCCTGTATGCTGTTAGTGTAATTCATATTTGAATAATTTGTATCAGAACCATTCCAACACTCCAGAGCCGCTGTAGTCATTTCCCTTTCCCTTATAAGTTTTAACTTTCTGAATTGGAAAATTTCCAGCATACACAAAAATAAAAGAAATATAGTACAATGAACTCTCATGTACTCATGGCTCAGCTATAACAGTCTTCAATTATGGCTACCTTTGTCTAGTCCATATTTCCATCCACTTCACCACAACGCCAAATTATTTTTAAATTCCAGACATCATCTTATGGTATTTTAACATGTAGAGGAAGGAGGTAAGCATATACTGATTTTTATTTAAATCTAAAACATTATTACATATGTACCAAAACTTGGTTGTTTCTGTGACCAGTGTATATTTAACTTGGATGTTAGAGACTATCAAAGTATAGTTATAGAACACAGTACCGGAATGAATCTTTCTGACCCAACATTTTGTAAAGTATGTGGTATAGAATATGAGTCTCACAAAGTGCTATGCAGAACAAAAGTTCTTTTGGTCAAGGAAGTCTGGGCAACACTTCCTTCTCTTATAAGTCCTCATTACTACATAAAAGTGTCATTTTTTGTATTGTCCCATTCTGGTTAATATGTTAGAAATTGTAGTATTAATAGCGCTTGCATTATTTTCCTGTGGCTTATGTAAAAAACTCTCAAGCTTAATGACTTTAAGCAACATAAATTTATTCTCTCACAGTTGAAAAGCTAGAATTCCACGATCAGTATTTCAGCCCTAAGATAAAGTGTTTACAAAACCATCCCCTTACGTAGACTCTAGGAGAAAAAGCTTTTCCTAGCCACTTCCAGCTTCTGTTGGCCACTGACATTCGTTGGCTTCTGCATGCACCACCACAGTCTCTGTTTCCATGGTCACATTGCCATACCCTCTTCCAGGTGTATCAGACTCGCTCTGCCTCTCATAAGGAACCTGTAATTGCATTTATGCTCACTTGGAAAATCCATAATAGCTTCCTCATCTCAAAATCTTTTAACATAATGATATCTGCAAATTCCTTTTTCAAATAAGGTAACATTTACAGATTGCAGGGATTAGGAGGTGGGTATTTTGGGGATGCCCTTATTCAGCCTACATCAATTCTATAGAGGGAGGTGAATTATAGAGGATTTTACTTAACATAACTATGCAATATTTGAATTTTTCAGCAAGAATGCATCTTTTTATAATTAAAAAAGATAACATTTTTTCCTACCCCCTCCCCTGATTAATTCAACAAATTTTTTTTTTAATTTTTTTTTTTTAAGATTTATTTTCATTTATTTATACAAGCACTGGGTACAGTCAGAAGGGTGAGAGAATTCACCAGAGCCAGAGCGGGGAGCAGAGCAGGCAGAAGGACCGAAGTACACTGCTGAGGGGAGCAGCGTGCTGCAGGAGAGGTCTGAACCGGCGCTGCAGAGGCCGTGGGCAGCTTCGCAACACAGTGCTCAACCGCTGCGCCACCGGGGAGGCCCTCAACAAATATTTTTATACTGCCTGTTGTCGAGCAGTCCTATGTTAGGGGAATGGACGCATATATAGTATCTTGAAGCAAAACTATGCTTATTTTGTTTTTTTTTCCTTCTTTATCAAGGAGAGTGATCCTTGGTAAAATAATAAAATGATGGTTAACTTGGAGTTGAAATCCCAAATAAGTGAAATATTAAAGAAATTCCTAGGTGCTGTAAAAGGAATGCTTTCCAGATACTGAAAGATCTGACATGTAAGATTACATAAAAATTGTTTTTTTTAAAGATTTATTTATTTATGCATACAAGAACTAGGGTGTAGGCCAGAGGTGTGTGTGGAGGGGGGGGTGAGAGGATTCACCAGAGACAGAATGGGGAACAGAACAGGCAGATTGACTGAAATACACTGCTGAGGGGAGCAGTGGGCGAGACAAGAGAGGTCTGCTGCTCCATGTGGGTAGTTCCCTGGCCAGGGGATCAGTCAGTCTGCCTGTTCTGTTACCCGCTCTGTCTCTGGTGAATCCTCTCACCTTCCGCGCATCTGGCCTGCACCCCGGTTCTTGTATAAATAAATAAATCCTTAAAATATTTATGCATACTGGTTTAAGTCATATGATAACATTGTTACTGAAGCCATCTAATGCTTCAGGAGATTGTTGGTTTTTTTTTTTTTAAAGATTTATTTTATTTATGCATACAAGCTGGGGTACACACCAGAGGTGAGGAGGCAGTTGAGAAGATTCATCAGAGACAGTGGGGAGCAGAAGAAGCAGATCTATTGAGATACACTGCTGAGGGGAGCAGCGGGGGAGACAGGAGAGGTCTGCTGTCCCATGTGAGTCAGCTCCCTGGCTGGCCAGGGATCAAACTGCTGCTGCAGTGGCTGCAGATTGCTTCATAGTGCTGTGCTTACCTTGCGCCACTGGGGAGGCCCAGTGGATAGTTTTTGAGAGGATTAAAAGACCAAGTCCTTATTGCTAATAATTGAGAGAACAGGAACCTGGATAAATTTTTTTCTTTGTTTTTCCATTACAAGTGCTATGTTTTTCTAGCACCTGTCAGACTTTAACAAACTGGAGTGTACCCCAAAGAGAACGACTCCAAATAGGGGACAACTAAAGGGATGTTTAGGAGACATGTTTATTTCTTTTGTTCAACATTTTTGTTTGTTTTTGAAAAGCACTTGTAGGATTTAATGAACTTTCTTCCATGTGGCTTCAAGCTACCAGAACATAGGTCCAGGACCACCTCTTCCGCATGCCTTTAATAGCTTTGGATTTTTTTTTAAGATTTATTTATTTATACAAGAACTGGGGTACAGGCCAGAGGCGCAGGAGGGTGAGAGGATTCACCAGAGACAGAATGGGGAGCAGAACAGGCAGACTGACTGAAGCACACTGCTGAGGGGAGCAGCGGGGGAGACAGGAGAGGTCTGCTGTGCCATGTGGGCTGCTCCCTGGCCGGCCGGGAATTGAACCTGTGCTGCAGAGGCTGTGGACAGCTTCACAGCACTGCACTCAACCTACTGCGCCACCGGGGAGGCCCCCTCTTTGGATCTTTTGCTGAAGACTTTGGCCTTAACCATGGCAGGCTACTTTGGGCATTTTCTCTCCCTCAGAATTTGTAGAAGCCCAATCATACTACCACATCAGTGACAGGAGCAGCTTCAGTTTTGTTTTTGGCAGCATTTGCCTATATCTGCTCACTTACAAGGACTACAGTTTTTCAAGGTTAACAATTGGGCAGAAGCTCTGATACCAACTTTCACAAAGGGGCTTTCCTCACTGAGAGTGGTATATGGGCAGCCACGACAAAAAGGTGGAGGCTTCTGAGGAGTTCTGTGAGGAACTGATTATGGAGGACCAGAATTTACTTATTGAGCGCTATCAATAGTGCTCTGGTATAGGCAGTGGGCTAATAGTGATTAGGAGACAAATAAGGCCCTCTTCTTTTAGGGAGCATTTATTTCAGTGAAGGAAGATAGTTAACACGTAAACAAGATAATTTTAGAGAGAGCTAAGTGTCAAGAAAATTAAAAAGGGTAATTAGGTGACCAGGGAAAGGCACTTTGAGGAGATAATATAGGTCTGAGTCCTAAATGACAAGGAGGTAGCTATCCGTCTGTAGACATCTTTATGTAACATGAGTGGTGGTTACATTTATTGAAAATAGAAATAGGGGGCCTCCCCGATGGCTCGGCGGGTTGAGCACGGTGCTGTGAAGCTGTCTGCAGTCTTTACGACGTGGGTTTGATTCCCAGCCAGCCAGGGAGCAGCCCACATGACGTGGCAGATCTCTCCTGTCTCGCCCATTGTTCCCCTCAGCAGTGCCTTCAGTCGGTCTGCCAATTCTGCTCCCTGCTCTGTCTCTGGTGAATCTTCCCACCCTCCCGCACCTCTGGCCTGTACCCCAGCTCTTGTATAAATAAAATAAATCTTAAAATAAAAAAAAAAGAAAATAGAAATAGGGGCCTCCCTGGTAGCCTAGGGGTTAAGTCTCAGCGCTATCACAGCAACTGCCCCAGGGAGCTAACCTACATACAGTGTTTCCACTGCTCCCCCAGCAGTGTATTTCAATAGATCCGACTGCTCTGCTCCCTTTCTGTCTCTGGTGCATCCTCTCAACCCCTGCACCCCTGCCTATACCCCAGTTATTTTATGCAAAAATAAATAAAATCTTCAAAAAGAAAATAGAAATAGGCTCCCAATAGATGATGATTAGCAGTATTTCACATCCCATTGGTAGCATTTACATACAGACTGTTTTACCCAAACTCTGAACCTCATCTACAAAATAGAGATAATAAACCTACCTCTATGGGGCTATTAGGATCATTTGATGAGAAAGTGGGCTAAGTTATTTTGCACTCCTCCATAACAGGATCTCAGTAGGCACTAAATAACATTTAATGATATTCTGCATGAGAAACCATTCCTAGCAATTTTGCAGATCACAAATGAAATGGCCTTCTTGAATTAGTGATTTCCCTATCAGTGGGGGACCTTGAGTATATGTTAGATGGCTGTTCTTCCAATATGTTGTAGAAGACATTTATGCATTGGGTAAGGAATGAGACAGGTTATCCTCAGAAGTCCTTTCCCCATCCCATTGTTAATAAGCTGACAGTACTCTTTCTTCTGAAGCTATCTTATACTTGAAGTCTAATTTGTTTTTTTTTTTTTTAAGATTTATTTATTTATGCATACAAGAGCTGGGGCACAGGCCAAAGATGCGGGGGGTGAGAGAATTCACCAGAGACAGAGTGGGGAACAGAACAGGCAGGCTGACTGAAATAGACTGCTGAGGGGAGCAGCGGGCAAAACAGGAGAGGTCTGCCACGCCATGTGGGAATCTCCCTGGCCAGCTGGGAATCGAACCTGTGCTGTAGAGGCTGTAGACAGCTTCACAGCGCTGTGCTCAACCCGCTGCGCCACCAGGGAGGCCCTGAAGTCTAATTTGTAAAATCTAAAATTGGAACTACTAGGTGAAGTTGATAATGAGAGGTTGACTGTTGTATAGTTTACTTGGGGATCCCTTGCATTGTTTTCGTACTGTATATACATACTAAATCACTCTTAAAAATTATTTTTTATCATGGTAACCACTACTTGAGGTAATCTTTCACAGAGCAGGAAATAGGCACAAAGAGGCTAAGAAACTTGTCCTAATTGTAATCAATAATGGAGCTAG
>NW_028167741.1:0-25086 GCF_964194135.1 Talpa europaea
GGAGTAATTGAAAACAACAAAAAGTGCAGAAGCAACAGAAGAAGACGAAGAAGAAGAAGGACATGTAGAACTACAAGAAGAACAAGAGAACTAGAAGAACAAGAGAAGAAGAAGAAAGAGAAGAATAAGAGGAAAAAGCAGAAATTAGAGAAGAAAAAGACGAAAGAGCAGAAATGACAGAAGAAAAAGCTGAAGAAGAAGCAGAAGAAGCAGAAAAAGTAGAAGTAATGGAAAAAGAGGAAACAGCAGTAGAAACAGAAGAAGATGAAGAAGAAGAAGAGGGTGATATAGAACTACAAGGAGAACTAGAAGAAGAAATAGGAAAAGAAGTAGAAACAGAAGAATAAGATGAGAAAGTAGAATAAAAGAAGAATAAGAGAACAAGCAGAAATTACAGACGAATAAGCCGAAAAAGCAGAAATAACAGAAGATTCATCTGAGGAAATGGCAGAAGAAGCAGTAGAAGATGAGGTAATTGAAAAACCCAAAAGTGCAGAAGATACAGAAGAAGAAGCAGAAGAAGCAGAAGAAGAAGAAGAAGAAGAAGAAGAAGAAGAAGAAGAAGAAGAAGAAGAAGAAGAAGAAGAAGAAGAAGAAGAAGAAGAAGAAGAAGAAGAAGAAGAAGAAGAAGAAGAAGAAGAAGAAGAAGAACATGAGAACTACATGAATAACAAGAAGAACTAGAAGAACAAGAACAACAAGAAGAAACAGAAGAATAAGACGAAAAGCAGAAATAAGAGAAGAATAAGCGGAAAAAGCAGAAATAACAGATGAAATAAGCCGAAACAGAAGAAATAACAGAAGAATAAGCTGAGGAAGAAACAGATGAAGCCGAAGAAGAAGAAGTAATTGGAAAAGCAGAAAATACAGAAGAACGGAAGAAGATGAAGAAGAAGAAGGAGGAGATGTAGAAATAATAGAAGAACTATAAGAACAAGAAGAAGAAACAGAAGAAGAAGAAGAAGAAGAAGAAGAAGAAGAAGAAGAAGAAGAAGAAGAACAAGAAGAAGAAGAAGAAGAAGAAGAAGAAGAAGAAGAAGAAGAAGGACATGTAGAACTACAAGAAGAACAAGAGAACTAGAAGAACAAGAAGAACAAGAAGAAGAAACAGAAGAATAAGACGAAAAAGCAGAAAATAGAGAAGTATAAGACGAAAGAGCAGAAATAACAGAAGAAAAAGCTGAAGAAGCAGAAGAAGCAGACAAAGTAGAAGTAATTGAAAAAGCAGAAACAGCAGTAGAAACAGAAGAAGATGATGAAGAAGAAGAGGGTGATATAGAACTACAAGGAGAACTAGAAGAAGAAATAGAAAAAGAAGTAGAAACAGAAGAATAAGATGAGAAAGTAGAAATAAAAGAAGAATAAGCCGAACAAGCAGAAATTACAGACGAATAAGCCGAAAAAGCAGAAATAACAGAAGATTCATCTGAGGAAATGGCAGAAGAAGCAGTAGAAGATGAAGTAATTGAAAAACCCAAAAGTGCAGAAGAAACAGAAGAAGAAGAAGAAGAAGAAGAAGAAGAAGAAGAAGAAGAAGAAGAAGAAGAAGAAGAAGAAGAAGAAGAAGAAGAAGAAGAAGAAGAAGAAGAACATGTAGAACTACATGAATAACAAGAAGAACTAGAAGAACAAGAACAACAAGAAGAAGAATAAGCAGAAAAAGGAGAAATAAAATAAAATTCAGCTGAGGAAGAAGCAGAAGAAGCAGAAGAAGAAGTAATTGAAAAAACAAAAACTGCAAAAGAAACAGAAGAAGATGAAGAAGAAGAAGAAGGACAAGTAGAACTACATGGAAAACATGAAGAACTAGAAGAAGAAGAAGAAGAAACAGAAGAATAAGAGGAAAAAGGAGAAATAAGAGAAGAATAAGCCGAACAAGCAGAAATAACAGAAGATTCAGCAGAGGAAGAAGCAGAAGCAGAAGAAGAAGTAATTGAAAAAACAAAAAGTGCAGAAGAAAGAGACGAAGATGAAGAAGAAGATGAAGGACATGTATAACTACAAGATGAACAAGAAGACCTAGAAGAACAAGAACAACAAAAAGAAGAAACAGAAGAATATGAGGAGAAAGCAGAAATAAGAGAAGAATAAGCCGAAAAAGCAGAAATAACAGAAGAAAAAGCAGAAGAAGAACCAGAAGAAGCAGAAGAAGAAGAACTAATTAAAAAAACAAAAAATTGTAGAAGAAACTGAAGAAGATGAAGATGAAGAAGAAGGACATGTAGAACTACAAGAAGAACAAAAAGAACTAGAATTACAGGAAAAACAAGAAGATGAAAGAGAAGAATAAGAGGAAAAGCATAAGTAACAGAAGAATAAGCCGAACAAGCAGATATAACAGAAGAATAAGCCGAAAAAGCAGAAATAACAGAAGATTCAGCTGAGGAAGAAGCAGAAGAAGCAGAAGAAGGAGTAATTGAAAACAACAAAAAGTGCAGAAGCAACAGAAGAAGACGAAGAAGAAGAAGGACATGTAGAACTACAAGAAGAACAAGAGAACTAGAAGAACAAGAAGAAGAAGAAGAAGAAAGAGAAGAATAAGAGGAAAAAGCAGAAATTAGAGAAGAAAAAGACGAAAGAGCAGAAATGACAGAAGAAAAAGCTGAAGAAGAAGCAGAAGAAGCAGAAAAAGTAGAAGTAATGGAAAAAGAGGAAACAGCAGTAGAAACAGAAGAAGATGAAGAAGAAGAAGAGGGTGATATAGAACTACAAGGAGAACTAGAAGAAGAAATAGGAAAAGAAGTAGAAACAGAAGAATAAGATGAGAAAGTAGAAATAAAAGAAGAATAAGAGAACAAGCAGAAATTACAGACGAATAAGCCGAAAAAGCAGAAATAACAGAAGATTCATCTGAGGAAATGGCAGAAGAAGCAGTAGAAGATGAGGTAATTGAAAAACCCAAAAGTGCAGAAGATACAGAAGAAGAAGCAGAAGAAGCAGAAGAAGAAGAAGAAGAAGAAGAAGAAGAAGAAGAAGAAGAAGAAGAAGAAGAAGAAGAAGAAGAAGAAGAAGAAGAGAAGAAGAAGAAGAAGAAGAAGAAGAAGAAGAAGAAGAAGAACATGTAGAACTACATGAATAACAAGAAGAACTAGAAGAACAAGACAACAAGAAGAAACAGAAGAATAAGACGAAAAAGCAGAAATAAGAGAAGAATAGCGAAAAAGCAGAAATAACAGATGAATAAGCCGAAACAGAAGAAATAACAGAAGAATAAGCTGAGGAAGAAACAGATGAAGCCGAAGAAGAAGAAGTAATTGGAAAAGCAGAAAATACAGAAGAACGGAAGAAGATGAAGAAGAAGAAGGAGGAGATGTAGAAATAATAGAAGAACTATAAGAACAAGAAGAAGAAACAGAAGAAGAAGAAGAAGAAGAAGAAGAAGAAGAAGAAGAAGAAGAAGAAGAAGAAGAAGAAGAAGAAGAAGAAGAAGAAGAAGAAGAAGAAGAAGAAGAAGAAGAAGAAGAAGAAGAAGAAGAAGAAGAAGAAGAAGGACATGTAGAACTACAAGAAGAACAAGAGAACTAGAAGAACAAGAAGAACAAGAAGAAGAAACAGAAGAATAAGACGAAAAAGCAGAAAATAGAGAAGTATAAGACGAAAGAGCAGAAATAACAGAAGAAAAAGCTGAAGAAGCAGAAGAAGCAGACAAAGTAGAAGTAATTGAAAAAGCAGAAACAGCAGTAGAAACAGAAGAAGATGATGAAGAAGAAGAGGGTGATATAGAACTACAAGGAGAACTAGAAGAAGAAATAGAAAAAGAAGTAGAAACAGAAGAATAAGATGAGAAAGTAGAAATATAAGAAGAATAAGCCGAACAAGCAGAAATTACAGACGAATAAGCCGAAAAAGCAGAAATAACAGAAGATTCATCTGAGGAAATGGCAGAAGAAGCAGGAGAAGATGAAGTAATTGAAAAACCCAAAAGTGCAGAAGAAACAGAAGAAGAAGAAGAAGAAGAAGAAGAAGAAGAAGAAGAAGAAGAAGAAGAAGAAGAAGAAGAAGAAGAAGAAGAAGAAGAAGAAGAAGAAGAAGAAGAAGAACATGTAGAACTACATGAATAACAAGAAGAACTAGAAGAACAAGAACAACAAGAAGAAACAGAAGAATAAGACAAAAAGCAGAAATAAGAGAAGAATAAGCCGAAAGAGCAAAAATAACAGAAGAATAAGCAGAAAAAGGAGAAATAAAATAAAATTCAGCTGAGGAAGAAGCAGAAGAAGCAGAAGAAGAAGTAATTGAAAAAACAAAAACTGCAAAAGAAACAGAAGAAGATGAAGAAGAAGAAGAAGGACAAGTAGAACTACATGGAAAACATGAAGAACTAGAAGAAGAAGAAGAAGAAACAGAAGAATAAGAGGAAAAAGGAGAAATAAGAGAAGAATAAGCCGAACAAGCAGAAATAACAGAAGATTCAGCAGAGGAAGAAGCAGAAGCAGAAGAAGAAGTAATTGAAAAAACAAAAAGTGCAGAAGAAACAGACGAAGATGAAGAAGAAGATGAAGGACATGTATAACTACAAGATGAACAAGAAGACCTAGAAGAACAAGAACAACAAAAAGAAGAAACAGAAGAATATGAGGAGAAAGCAGAAATAAGAGAAGAATAAGCCGAAAAAGCAGAAATAACAGAAGAAAAAGCAGAAGAAGAACCAGAAGAAGCAGAAGAAGAAGAAGTAATTAAAAAAACAAAAAATTGTAGAAGAAACTGAAGAAGATGAAGATGAAGAAGAAGGACATGTAGAACTACAAGAAGAACAAAAAGAACTAGAATTACAGGAAAAACAAGAAGATGAAAGAGAAGAATAAGAGGAAAAGCATAAGTAACAGAAGAATAAGCCGAACAAGCAGATATAACAGAAGAATAAGCCGAAAAAGCAGAAATAACAGAAGATTCAGCTGAGGAAGAAGCAGAAGAAGCAGAAGAAGGAGTAATTGAAAACAACAAAAAGTGCAGAAGCAACAGAAGAAGACGAAGAAGAAGAAGGACATGTAGAACTACAAGAAGAACAAGAGAACTAGAAGAACAAGAAGAAGAAGAAGAAGAAACAGAAGAATAAGAGGAAAAAGCAGAAATTAGAGAAGAAAAAGACGAAAGAGCAGAAATGACAGAAGAAAAAGCTGAAGAAGAAGCAGAAGAAGCAGAAAAAGTAGAAGTAATGGAAAAAGAGGAAACAGCAGTAGAAACAGAAGAAGATGAAGAAGAAGAAGAGGGTGATATAGAACTACAAGGAGAACTAGAAGAAGAAATAGGAAAAGAAGTAGAAACAGAAGAATAAGATGAGAAAGTAGAAATAAAAGAAGAATAAGAGAACAAGCAGAAATTACAGACGAATAAGCCGAAAAAGCAGAAATAACAGAAGATTCATCTGAGGAAATGGCAGAAGAAGCAGTAGAAGATGAGGTAATTGAAAAACCCAAAAGTGCAGAAGATACAGAAGAAGAAGCAGAAGCAGAAGCAGAAGAAGAAGAAGAAGAAGAAGAAGAAGAAGAAGAAGAAGAAGAAGAAGAAGAAGAAGAAGAAGAAAAAGAAGAAGAAGGACATGTAGAACTACATGAATAACAAGAAGAACTAGAAGAACAAGAACAACAAGAAGAAACAGAAGAATAAGACGAAAAAGCAGAAATAAGAGAAGAATAAGCGGAAAAAGCAGAAATAACAGATGAATAAGCCGAAACAGAAGAAATAACAGAAGAATAAGCTGAGGAAGAAACAGATGAAGCCGAAGAAGAAGAAGTAATTGGAAAAGCAGAAAATACAGAAGAACGGAAGAAGATGAAGAAGAAGAAGGAGGAGATGTAGAAATAATAGAAGAACTATAAGAACAAGAAAAAGAAACAGAAGAAGAAGAAGAAGAAGAAGAAGAAGAAGAAGAAGAAGAAGAAGAAGAAGAAGAAGAAGAAGAAGAAGAAAAAGAAGAAGAAGAAGAAGAAGAAGAAGAAGAAGAAGAAGAAGAAGAAGAAGAAGAAGAAGAAGAAGAAGAAGAAGAAGGACATGTAGAACTACAAGAAGAACAAGAGAACTAGAAGAACAAGAAGAACAAGAAGAAGAAACAGAAGAATAAGACGAAAAAGCAGAAAATAGAGAAGTCTAAGACGAAAGAGCAGAAATAACAGAAGAAAAAGCTGAAGAAGCAGAAGAAGCAGACAAAGTAGAAGTAATTGAAAAAGCAGAAACCGCAGTAGAAACAGAAGAAGATGATGAAGAAGAAGAGGGTGATATAGAACTACAAGGAGAACTAGAAGAAGAAATAGAAAAAGAAGTAGAAACAGAAGAATAAGATGAGAAAGTAGAAATATAAGAAGAATAAGCCGAACAAGCAGAAATTACAGACGAATAAGCCGAAAAAGCAGAAATAACAGAAGATTCATCTGAGGAAATGGCAGAAGAAGCAGTAGAAGATGAAGTAATTGAAAAACCCAAAAGTGCAGAAGAAACAGAAGAAGAAGAAGAAGAAGAAGAAGAAGAAGAAGAAGAAGAAGAAGAAGAAGAAGAAGAAGAAGAAGAAGAAGAAGAAGAAGAAGAAAAAGAAGAAGAAGGACATGTAGAACTACATGAATAACAAGAAGAACTAGAAGAACAAGAACAACAAGAAGAAACAGAAGAATAAGACGAAAAAGCAGAAATAAGAGAAGAATAAGCGGAAAAAGCAGAAATAACAGATGAATAAGCCGAAACAGAAGAAATAACAGAAGAATAAGCTGAGGAAGAAACAGATGAAGCCGAAGAAGAAGAAGTAATTGGAAAAGCAGAAAATACAGAAGAACGGAAGAAGATGAAGAAGAAGAAGGAGGAGATGTAGAAATAATAGAAGAACTATAAGAACAAGAAGAAGAAACAGAAGAAGAAGAAGAAGAAGAAGAAGAAGAAGAAGAAGAAGAAGAAGAAGAAGAAGAAGAAGAAGAAGAAGAAGAAGAAGAAGAAGAAGAAGAAGAAGAAGAAGAAGAAGAAGAAGAAGGACATGTAGAACTACAAGAAGAACAAGAGAACTAGAAGAACAAGAAGAACAAGAAGAAGAAACAGAAGAATAAGACGAAAAAGCAGAAAATAGAGAAGTATAAGACGAAAGAGCAGAAATAACAGAAGAAAAAGCTGAATAAGCAGAAGAAGCAGACAAAGTAGAAGTAATTAAAAAGCAGAAACAGCAGTAGAAACAGAAGAAGATGATGAAGAAAAAGAGGGTGATATAGAACTACAAGGAGAACTAGAAGAAGAAATAGAAAAAGAAGTAGAAACAGAAGAATAAGATGAGAAAGTAGAAATAAAAGAAGAATAAGCCGAACAAGCAGAAATTACAGACGAATAAGCCGAAAAAGCAGAAATAACAGAAGATTCATCTGAGGAAATGGCAGAAGAAGCAGGAGAAGATGAAGTAATTGAAAAACCCAAAAGTGCAGAAGAAACAGAAGAAGAAGAAGAAGAAGAAGAAGAAGAAGAAGAAGAAGAAGAAGAAGAAGAAGAAGAAGAAGAAGAAGAAGAAGAAGAAGAAGAAGAAGAAGAAGAACATGTAGAACTACATGAATAACAAGAAGAACTAGAAGAACAAGAACAACAAGAAGAAACAGAAGAATAAGACAAAAAGCAGAAATAAGAGAAGAATAAGCCGAAAGAGCAGAAATAACAGAAGAATAAGCAGAAAAAGGAGAAATAAAATAAAATTCAGCTGAGGAAGAAGCAGAAGAAGCAGAAGAAGAAGTAATTGAAAAAACAAAAACTGCAAAAGAAACAGAAGAAGATGAAGAAGAAGAAGAAGGACAAGTAGAACTACATGGAAAACATGAAGAACTAGAAGAAGAAGAAGAAGAAACAGAAGAATAAGAGGAAAAAGGAGAAATAAGAGAAGAATAAGCCGAACAAGCAGAAATAACAGAAGATTCAGCAGAGGAAGAAGCAGAAGCAGAAGAAGAAGTAATTGAAAAAACAAAAAGTGCAGAAGAAACAGACGAAGATGAAGAAGAAGATGAAGGACATGTATAACTACAAGATGAACAAGAAGACCTAGAAGAACAAGAACAACAAAAAGAAGAAACAGAAGAATATGAGGAGAAAGCAGAAATAAGAGAAGAATAAGCCGAAAAAGCAGAAATAACAGAAGAAAAAGCAGAAGAAGAACCAGAAGAAGCAGAAGAAGAAGAAGTAATTAAAAAAACAAAAAATTGTAGAAGAAACTGAAGAAGATGAAGATGAAGAAGAAGGACATGTAGAACTACAAGAAGAACAAAAAGAACTAGAATTACAGGAAAAACAAGAAGATGAAAGAGAAGAATAAGAGGAAAAGCATAAGTAACAGAAGAATAAGCCGAACAAGCAGATATAACAGAAGAATAAGCCGAAAAAGCAGAAATAACAGAAGATTCAGCTGAGGAAGAAGCAGAAGAAGCAGAAGAAGGAGTAATTGAAAACAACAAAAAGTGCAGAAGCAACAGAAGAAGACGAAGAAGAAGAAGAAGGACATGTAGAACTACAAGAAGAACAAGAGAACTAGAAGAACAAGAAGAAGAAGAAGAAAGAGAAGAATAAGAGGAAAAAGCAGAAATTAGAGAAGAAAAAGACGAAAGAGCAGAAATAACAGAAGAAAAAGCTGAAGAAGAAGCAGAAGAAGCAGAAAAAGTAGAAGTAATGGAAAAAGCAGAAACAGCAGTAGAAACAGAAGAAGATGAAGACGAAGAAAGGGTGATATAGAACTACAAGGAGAACTAGAAGAAGAAATAGAAAAAGAAGTAGAAACAGAAGAATAAGATGAGAAAGTAGAAATAAAAGAAGAATAAGCCGAACAAGCAGAAATTACAGACGAATAAGCCGAAAAAGCAGAAATAACAGAAGATTCATCTGAGGAAATGGCAGAAGAAGCAGTAGAAGATGAAGTAATTGAAAAACCCAAAAGTGCAGAAGATACAGAAGAAGAAGAAGAAGAAGAAGAAGAAGAAGAAGAAGAAGAAGAAGAAGAAGAAGAAGAAGAAGAAGATAAGCCGAAAAAGCAGAAATAACAGAAGATTCATCTGAGGAAATGGCAGAAGAAGCAGTAGAAGATGAAGTAATTGAAAAACCCAAAAGTGCAGAAGATACAGAAGAAGAAGAAGAAGAAGAAGAAGAAGAAGAAGAAGAAGAAGAAGAAGAAGAAGAAGAAGAAGAAGAAGAAGAAGAAGAAGAAGAAGAAGAAGAAGAAGAAGGACATGTAGAACTACATGAATAACAAGAAGAACTAGAAGAACAAGAACAACAAGAAGAAACAGAAGAATAAGACGAAAAAGCAGAAATAAGAGAAGAATAAGAGGAAAAAGCAGAAATAACAGATGAATAAGCCGAAACAGAAGAAATAACAGAAGAATAAGCTGAGGAAGAAACAGATGAAGCCGAAGAAGAAGAAGTAATTGGAAAAGCAGAAAATACAGAAGAACGGAAGAAGATGAAGAAGAAGAAGGAGGAGATGTAGAAATAATAGAAGAACTATAAGAACAACAAGAAGAAACAGAAGAAGAAGAAGAAGAAGAAGAAGAAGAAGAAGAAGAAGAAGAAGAAGAAGAAGAAGAAGAAGAAGA
Source organism: Talpa europaea (assembly GCF_964194135.1). NCBI lineage: Eukaryota > Metazoa > Chordata > Mammalia > Eulipotyphla > Talpidae > Talpa > Talpa europaea. The sequence goes on from NW_028167741.1 coordinate 9,537, forward strand.
AGAAGAAGAAGAAGAAGAAGAAGAAGAAGAAGAAGAAGAAGAAGGACATGTAGAACTACAAGAAGAACAAGAGAACTAGAAGAACAAGAAGAAGAAGAAGAAGAAACAGAAGAATAAGACGAAAAAGCAGAAAATAGAGAAGTATAAGACGAAAGAGCAGAAATAACAGAAGAAAAAGCTGAAGAAGCAGAAGAAGCAGACAAAGTAGAAGTAATTGAAAAAGCAGAAACAGCAGTAGAAACAGAAGAAGATGATGAAGAAGAAGAGGGTGATATAGAACTACAAGGAGAACTAGAAGAAGAAATAGAAAAAGAAGTAGAAACAGAAGAATAAGATGAGAAAGTAGAAATATAAGAAGAATAAGCCGAACAAGCAGAAATTACAGACGAATAAGCCGAAAAAGCAGAAATAACAGAAGATTCATCTGAGGAAATGGCAGAAGAAGCAGTAGAAGATGAAGTAATTGAAAAACCCAAAAGTGCAGAAGAAACAGAAGAAGAAGAAGAAGAAGAAGAAGAAGAAGAAGAAGAAGAAGAAGAAGAAGAAGAAGAAGAAGAAGAAGAAGAAGAAGAACATGTAGAACTACATGAATAACAAGAAGAACTAGAAGAACAAGAACAACAAGAAGAAACAGAAGAATAAGACAAAAAGCAGAAATAAGAGAAGAATAAGCCGAAAGAGCAGAAATAACAGAAGAATAAGCAGAAAAAGGAGAAATAAAATAAAATTCAGCTGAGGAAGAAGCAGAAGAATCAGAAGAAGAAGTAATTGAAAAAACAAAAACTGCAAAAGAAACAGAAGAAGATGAAGAAGAAGAAGAAGGACAAGTAGAACTACATGGAAAACATGAAGAACTAGAAGAAGAAGAAGAAGAAACAGAAGAATAAGAGGAAAAAGGAGAAATAAGAGAAGAATAAGCCGAACAAGCAGAAATAACAGAAGATTCAGCAGAGGAAGAAGCAGAAGCAGAAGAAGAAGTAATTGAAAAAACAAAAAGTGCAGAAGAAACAGACGAAGATGAAGAAGAAGATGAAGGACATGTATAACTACAAGATGAACAAGAAGACCTAGAAGAACAAGAACAACAAAAAGAAGAAACAGAAGAATATGAGGAGAAAGCAGAAATAAGAGAAGAATAAGCCGAAAAAGCAGAAATAACAGAAGAAAAAGCAGAAGAAGAACCAGAAGAAGCAGAAGAAGAAGAAGTAATTAAAAAAACAAAAAATTGTAGAAGAAACTGAAGAAGATGAAGATGAAGAAGAAGGACATGTAGAACTACAAGAAGAACAAAAAGAACTAGAATTACAGGAAAAACAAGAAGATGAAAGAGAAGAATAAGAGGAAAAGCATAAGTAACAGAAGAATAAGCCGAACAAGCAGATATAACAGAAGAATAAGCCGAAAAAGCAGAAATAACAGAAGATTCAGCTGAGGAAGAAGCAGAAGAAGCAGAAGGAGTAATTGAAAACAACAAAAAGTGCAGAAGCAACAGAAGAAGACGAAGAAGAAGAAGGACATGTAGAACTACAAGAAGAACAAGAGAACTAGAAGAACAAGAAGAAGAAGAAGAAGAAACAGAAGAATAAGAGGAAAAAGCAGAAATTAGAGAAGAAAAAGACGAAAGAGCAGAAATGACAGAAGAAAAAGCTGAAGAAGAAGCAGAAGAAGCAGAAAAAGTAGAAGTAATGGAAAAAGCAGAAACAGCAGTAGAAACAGAAGAAGATGAAGAAGAAGAAGAGGGTGATATAGAACTACAAGGAGAACTAGAAGAAGAAATAGGAAAAGAAGTAGAAACAGAAGAATAAGATGAGAAAGTAGAAATAAAAGAAGAATAAGAGAACAAGCAGAAATTACAGACGAATAAGCCGAAAAAGCAGAAATAACAGAAGATTCATCTGAGGAAATGGCAGAAGAAGCAGTAGAAGATGAGGTAATTGAAAAACCCAAAAGTGCAGAAGATACAGAAGAAGAAGCAGAAGAAGAAGAAGAAGAAGAAGAAGAAGAAGAAGAAGAAGAAGAAGAAGAAGAAGAAAAAGAAGAAGAAGAAGAAGAAGAAGAAGAAGAAGAAGAAGAAGAAGAAGAAGAAGAAGAAGAAGAAGAAGAAGGACATGTAGAACTACATGAATAACAAGAAGAACTAGAAGAACAAGAACAACAAGAAGAAACAGAAGAATAAGACGAAAAAGCAGAAATAAGAGAAGAATAAGCGGAAAAAGCAGAAATAACAGATGAATAAGCCGAAACAGAAGAAATAACAGAAGAATAAGCTGAGGAAGAAACAGATGAAGCCGAAGAAGAAGAAGTAATTGGAAAAGCAGAAAATACAGAAGAACGGAAGAAGATGAAGAAGAAGAAGGAGGAGATGTAGAAATAATAGAAGAACTATAAGAACAAGAAGAAGAAACAGAAGAAGAAGAAGAAGAAGAAGAAGAAGAAGAAGAAGAAGAAGAAGAAGAAGAAGAAGGACATGTAGAACTACAAGAAGAACAAGAGAACTAGAAGAACAAGAAGAACAAGAAGAAGAAACAGAAGAATAAGACGAAAAAGCAGAAAATAGAGAAGTATAAGACGAAAGAGCAGAAATAACAGAAGAAAAAGCTGAAGAAGCAGAAGAAGCAGACAAAGTAGAAGTAATTGAAAAAGCAGAAACAGCAGTAGAAACAGAAGAAGATGATGAAGAAGAAGAGGGTGATATAGAACTACAAGGAGAACTAGAAGAAGAAATAGAAAAAGAAGTAGAAACAGAAGAATAAGATGAGAAAGTAGAAATATAAGAAGAATAAGCCGAACAAGCAGAAATTACAGACGAATAAGCCGAAAAAGCAGAAATAACAGAAGATTCATCTGAGGAAATGGCAGAAGAAGCAGTAGAAGATGAAGTAATTGAAAAACCCAAAAGTGCAGAAGAAACAGAAGAAGAAGAAGAAGAAGAAGAAGAAGAAGAAGAAGAAGAAGAAGAAGAAGAAGAAGAAGAAGAAGAAGAACATGTAGAACTACATGAATAACAAGAAGAACTAGAAGAACAAGAACAACAAGAAGAAACAGAAGAATAAGACAAAAAGCAGAAATAAGAGAAGAATAAGCCGAAAGAGCAGAAATAACAGAAGAATAAGCAGAAAAAGGAGAAATAAAATAAAATTCAGCTGAGGAAGAAGCAGAAGAAGCAGAAGAAGAAGTAATTGAAAAAACAAAAACTGCAAAAGAAACAGAAGAAGATGAAGAAGAAGAAGAAGGACAAGTAGAACTACATGGAAAACATGAAGAACTAGAAGAAGAAGAAGAAGAAACAGAAGAAGAAGAGGAAAAAGGAGAAATAAGAGAAGAATAAGCCGAACAAGCAGAAATAACAGAAGATTCAGCAGAGGAAGAAGCAGAAGCAGAAGAAGAAGTAATTGAAAAAACAAAAAGTGCAGAAGAAACAGACGAAGATGAAGAAGAAGATGAAGGACATGTATAACTACAAGATGAACAAGAAGACCTAGAAGAACAAGAACAACAAAAAGAAGAAACAGAAGAATATGAGGAGAAAGCAGAAATAAGAGAAGAATAAGCCGAAAAAGCAGAAATAACAGAAGAAAAAGCAGAAGAAGAACCAGAAGAAGCAGAAGAAGAAGTAATTAAAAAACAAGGAGAACTAGAAGAAGAAATAGAAAAGGAAGTAGAAACAGAAGAATAAGATGAGAAAGTAGAAATAAAAGAAGAATAAGCCGAACAAGCAGAAATTACAGACGAATAAGCCGAAAAAGCAGAAATAACAGAAGATTCATCTGAGGAAATGGCAGAAGAAGCAGTAGAAGATGAAGTAATTGAAAAACCCAAAAGTGCAGAAGAAACAGAAGAAGAAGAAGAAGAAGAAGAAGAAGAAGAAGAAGAAGAAGAAGAAGAAGAAGAAGAAGAAGAAGAAGAAGAAGAAGAAGAAGAAGAAGAAGAAGAAGAACATGTAGAACTACATGAATAACAAGAAGAACTAGAAGAACAAGAACAACAAGAAGAAACAGAAGAATAAGACAAAAAGCAGAAATAAGAGAAGAATAAGCCGAAAGAGCAGAAATAACAGAAGAATAAGCAGAAAAAGGAGAAATAAAATAAAATTCAGCTGAGGAAGAAGCAGAAGAAGCAGAAGAAGAAGTAATTGAAAAAACAAAAACTGCAAAAGAAACAGAAGAAGATGAAGAAGAAGAAGAAGGACAAGTAGAACTACATGGAAAACATGAAGAACTAGAAGAAGAAGAAGAAGAAACAGAAGAATAAGAGGAAAAAGGAGAAATAAGAGAAGAATAAGCCGAACAAGCAGAAATAACAGAAGATTCAGCAGAGGAAGAAGCAGAAGCAGAGGAAGAAGTAATTGAAAAAACAAAAAGTGCAGAAGAAACAGACGAAGATGAAGAAGAAGATGAAGGACATGTATAACTACAAGATGAACAAGAAGACCTAGAAGAACAAGAACAACAAAAAGAAGAAACAGAAGAATATGAGGAGAAAGCAGAAATAAGAGAAGAATAAGCCGAAAAAGCAGAAATAACAGAAGAAAAAGCAGAAGAAGAACCAGAAGAAGCAGAAGAAGAAGTAATTAAAAAACAAGGAGAACTAGAAGAAGAAATAGAAAAGGAAGTAGAAACAGAAGAATAAGATGAGAAAGTAGAAATAAAAGAATAAGCCGAACAAGCAGAAATTACAGACGAATAAGCCGAAAAAGCAGAAATAACAGAAGATTCATCTGAGGAAATGGCAGAAGAAGCAGTAGAAGATGAAGTAATTGAAAAACCCAAAAGTGCAGAAGAAACAGAAGAAGAAGAAGAAGAAGAAGAAGAAGAAGAAGAAGAAGAAGAAGAAGAAGAAGAAGAAGAAGAAGAAGAAGAAGAAGAAGAAGAAGAAGAAGAAGAACATGTAGAACTACATGAATAACAAGAAGAACTAGAAGAACAAGAACAACAAGAAGAAACAGAAGAATAAGACAAAAAGCAGAAATAAGAGAAGAATAAGCCGAAAGAGCAGAAATAACAGAAGAATAAGCAGAAAAAGGAGAAATAAAATAAAATTCAGCTGAGGAAGAAGCAGAAGAAGCAGAAGAAGAAGTAATTGAAAAAACAAAAACTGCAAAAGAAACAGAAGAAGATGAAGAAGAAGAAGAAGGACAAGTAGAACTACATGGAAAACATGAAGAACTAGAAGAAGAAGAAGAAGAAACAGAAGAATAAGAGGAAAAAGGAGAAATAAGAGAAGAATAAGCCGAACAAGCAGAAATAACAGAAGATTCAGCAGAGGAAGAAGCAGAAGCAGAGGAAGAAGTAATTGAAAAAACAAAAAGTGCAGAAGAAACAGACGAAGATGAAGAAGAAGATGAAGGACATGTATAACTACAAGATGAACAAGAAGACCTAGAAGAACAAGAACAACAAAAAGAAGAAACAGAAGAATATGAGGAGAAAGCAGAAATAAGAGAAGAATAAGCCGAAAAAGCAGAAATAACAGAAGAAAAAGCAGAAGAAGAACCAGAAGAAGCAGAAGAAGAAGAAGTAATTAAAAAAACAAAAAATTGTAGAAGAAACTGAAGAAGATGAAGATGAAGAAGAAGGACATGTAGAACTACAAGAAGAACAAAAAGAACTAGAATTACAGGAAAAACAAGAAGATGAAAGAGAAGAATAAGAGGAAAAGCATAAGTAACAGAAGAATAAGCCGAACAAGCAGATATAACAGAAGAATAAGCCGAAAAAGCAGAAATAACAGAAGATTCAGCTGAGGAAGAAGCAGAAGAAGCAGAAGAAGGAGTAATTGAAAACAACAAAAAGTGCAGAAGCAACAGAAGAAGACGAAGAAGAAGAAGAAGGACATGTAGCACTACAAGAAGAACAAGAGAACTAGAAGAACAAGAAGAAGAAGAAGAAGAAACAGAAGAATAAGAGGAAAAAGCAGAAATTAGAGAAGAAAAAGACGAAAGAGCAGAAATGACAGAAGAAAAAGCTGAAGAAGAAGCAGAAGAAGCAGAAAAAGTAGAAGTAATGGAAAAAGCAGAAACAGCAGTAGAAACAGAAGAAGATGAAGAAGAAGAAGAGGGTGATATAGAACTACAAGGAGAACTAGAAGAAGAAATAGGAAAAGAAGTAGAAACAGAAGAATAAGATGAGAAAGTAGAAATAAAAGAAGAATAAGAGAACAAGCAGAAATTACAGACGAATAAGCCGAAAAAGCAGAAATAACAGAAGATTCATCTGAGGAAATGGCAGAAGCAGCAGTAGAAGATGAGGTAATTGAAAAACCCAAAAGTGCAGAAGATACAGAAGAAGAAGCAGAAGAAGAAGAAGAAGAAGAAGAAGAAGAAGAAGAAGAAGAACAAGAAGAAGAAGAAGAAGAAGAAGAAGAAGAAGAAGAAGAAGAAGAAGAAGAAGAAGAAGAAGAAGAAGAAGAAGAAGAAAAAGAAGAAGAAGGACATGTAGAACTACATGAATAACAAGAAGAACTAGAAGAACAAGAACAACAAGAAGAAACAGAAGAATAAGACGAAAAAGCAGAAATAAGAGAAGAATAAGCGGAAAAAGCAGAAATAACAGATGAATAAGCCGAAACAGAAGAAATAACAGAAGAATAAGCTGAGGAAGAAACAGATGAAGCCGAAGAAGAAGAAGTAATTGGAAAAGCAGAAAATACAGAAGAACGGAGAAGATGAAGAAGAAGAAGGAGGAGATGTAGAAATAATAGAAGAACTATAAGAACAAGAAGAAGAAACAGAAGAAGAAGAAGAAGAAGAAGAAGAAGAAGAAGAAGAAGAAGAAGAAGAAGAAGAAGAAGAAGAAGAAGAAGAAGAAGAAGAAGAACAAGAAGAAGGACATGTAGAACTACAAGAAGAACAAGAGAACTAGAAGAACAAGAAGAACAAGAAGAAGAAACAGAAGAATAAGACGAAAAAGCAGAAAATAGAGAAGTATAAGACGAAAGAGCAGAAATAACAGAAGAAAAAGCTGAAGAAGCAGAAGAAGCAGACAAAGTAGAAGTAATTGAAAAAGCAGAAACAGCAGTAGAAACAGAAGAAGATGATGAAGAAGAAGAGGGTGATATAGAACTACAAGGAGAACTAGAAGAAGAAATAGAAAAAGAAGTAGAAACAGAAGAATAAGATGAGAAAGTAGAAATATAAGAAGAATAAGCCGAACAAGCAGAAATTACAGACGAATAAGCCGAAAAAGCAGAAATAACAGAAGATTCATCTGAGGAAATGGCAGAAGAAGCAGTAGAAGATGAAGTAATTGAAAAACCCAAAAGTGCAGAAGAAACAGAAGAAGAAGAAGAAGAAGAAGAAGAAGAAGAAGAAGAAGAAGAAGAAGAAGAAGAAGAAGAAGAAGAAGAAGAAGAAAAAGAACATGTAGAACTACATGAATAACAAGAAGAACTAGAAGAACAAGAACAACAAGAAGAAACAGAAGAATAAGACAAAAAGCAGAAATAAGAGAAGAATAAGCCGAAAGAGCAGAAATAACAGAAGAATAAGCAGAAAAAGGAGAAATAAAATAAAATTCAGCTGAGGAAGAAGCAGAAGAAGCAGAAGAAGAAGTAATTGAAAAAACAAAAACTGCAAAAGAAACAGAAGAAGATGAAGAAGAAGAAGAAGGACAAGTAGAACTACATGGAAAACATGAAGAACTAGAAGAAGAAGAAGAAGAAACAGAAGAATAAGAGGAAAAAGGAGAAATAAGAGAAGAATAAGCCGAACAAGCAGAAATAACAGAAGATTCAGCAGAGGAAGAAGCAGAAGCAGAAGAAGAAGTAATTGAAAAAACAAAAAGTGCAGAAGAAACAGACGAAGATGAAGAAGAAGATGAAGGACATGTATAACTACAAGATGAACAAGAAGACCTAGAAGAACAAGAACAACAAAAAGAAGAAACAGAAGAATATGAGGAGAAAGCAGAAATAAGAGAAGAATAAGCCGAAAAAGCAGAAATAACAGAAGAAAAAGCAGAAGAAGAACCAGAAGAAGCAGAAGAAGAAGAAGTCATTAAAAAAACAAAAAATTGTAGAAGAAACTGAAGAAGATGAAGATGAAGAAGAAGGACATGTAGAACTACAAGAAGAACAAAAAGAACTAGAATTACAGGAAAAACAAGAAGATGAAAGAGAAGAATAAGAGGAAAAGCATAAGTAACAGAAGAATAAGCCGAACAAGCAGATATAACAGAAGAATAAGCCGAAAAAGCAGAAATAACAGAAGATTCAGCTGAGGAAGAAGCAGAAGAAGCAGAAGAAGGAGTAATTGAAAACAACAAAAAGTGCAGAAGCAACAGAAGAAGACGAAGAAGAAGAAGAAGGACATGTAGCACTACAAGAAGAACAAGAGAACTAGAAGAACAAGAAGAAGAAGAAGAAGAAACAGAAGAATAAGAGGAAAAAGCAGAAATTAGAGAAGAAAAAGACGAAAGAGCAGAAATGACAGAAGAAAAAGCTGAAGAAGAAGCAGAAGAAGCAGAAAAAGTAGAAGTAATGGAAAAAGCAGAAACAGCAGTAGAAACAGAAGAAGATGAAGAAGAAGAAGAGGGTGATATAGAACTACAAGGAGAACTAGAAGAAGAAATAGGAAAAGAAGTAGAAACAGAAGAATAAGATGAGAAAGTAGAAATAAAAGAAGAATAAGAGAACAAGCAGAAATTACAGACGAATAAGCCGAAAAAGCAGAAATAACAGAAGATTCATCTGAGGAAATGGCAGAAGCAGCAGTAGAAGATGAGGTAATTGAAAAACCCAAAAGTGCAGAAGATACAGAAGAAGAAGCAGAAGAAGAAGAAGAAGAAGAAGAAGAAGAAGAAGAAGAAGAAGAAGAAGAAGAAGAAGAAGAAGAAGAAGAAGAAGAAGAAGAAAAAGAAGAAGAAGGACATGTAGAACTACATGAATAACAAGAAGAACTAGAAGAACAAGAACAACAAGAAGAAACAGAAGAATAAGACGAAAAAGCAGAAATAAGAGAAGAATAAGCGGAAAAAGCAGAAATAACAGATGAATAAGCCGAAACAGAAGAAATAACAGAAGAATAAGCTGAGGAAGAAACAGATGAAGCCGAAGAAGAAGAAGTAATTGGAAAAGCAGAAAATACAGAAGAACGGAAGAAGATGAAGAAGAAGAAGGAGGAGATGTAGAAATAATAGAAGAACTATAAGAACAACAAGAAGAAACAGAAGAAGAAGAAGAAGAAGAAGAAGAAGAAGAAGAAGAAGAAGAAGAAGAAGAAGAAGAAGAAGAAGAAGAAGAAGAAGAAGAAGAAGGACATGTAGAACTACAAGAAGAACAAGAGAACTAGAAGAACAAGAAGAACAAGAAGAAGAAACAGAAGAATAAGACGAAAAAGCAGAAAATAGAGAAGTATAAGACGAAAGAGCAGAAATAACAGAAGAAAAAGCTGAAGAAGCAGAAGAAGCAGACAAAGTAGAAGTAATTGAAAAAGCAGAAACAGCAGTAGAAACAGAAGAAGATGATGAAGAAGAAGAGGGTGATATAGAACTACAAGGAGAACTAGAAGAAGAAATAGAAAAAGAAGTAGAAACAGAAGAATAAGATGAGAAAGTAGAAATATAAGAAGAATAAGCCGAACAAGCAGAAATTACAGACGAATAAGCCGAAAAAGCAGAAATAACAGAAGATTCATCTGAGGAAATGGCAGAAGAAGCAGTAGAAGATGAAGTAATTGAAAAACCCAAAAGTGCAGAAGAAACAGAAGAAGAAGAAGAAGAAGAAGAAGAAGAAGAAGAAGAAGAAGAAGAAGAAGAAGAAGAAGAAGAAGAAGAAGAAGAAGAAGAAGAAGAACATGTAGAACTACATGAATAACAAGAAGAACTAGAAGAACAAGAACAACAAGAAGAAACAGAAGAATAAGACAAAAAGCAGAAATAAGAGAAGAATAAGCCGAAAGAGCAGAAATAACAGAAGAATAAGCAGAAAAAGGAGAAATAAAATAAAATTCAGCTGAGGAAGAAGCAGAAGAAGCAGAAGAAGAAGTAATTGAAAAAACAAAAACTGCAAAAGAAACAGAAGAAGATGAAGAAGAAGAAGAAGGACAAGTAGAACTACATGGAAAACATGAAGAACTAGAAGAAGAAGAAGAAGAAACAGAAGAATAAGAGGAAAAAGGAGAAATAAGAGAAGAATAAGCCGAACAAGCAGAAATAACAGAAGATTCAGCAGAGGAAGAAGCAGAAGCAGAAGAAGAAGTAATTGAAAAAACAAAAAGTGCAGAAGAAACAGACGAAGATGAAGAAGAAGATGAAGGACATGTATAACTACAAGATGAACAAGAAGACCTAGAAGAACAAGAACAACAAAAAGAAGAAACAGAAGAATATGAGCAGAAAGCAGAAATAAGAGAAGAATAAGCCGAAAAAGCAGAAATAACAGAAGAAAAAGCAGAAGAAGAACCAGAAGAAGCAGAAGAAGAAGAAGTAATTAAAAAAACAAAAAATTGTAGAAGAAACTGAAGAAGATGAAGATGAAGAAGAAGGACATGTAGAACTACAAGAAGAACAAAAAGAACTACAATTACAGGAAAAACAAGAAGATGAAAGAGAAGAATAAGAGGAAAAGCATAAGTAACAGAAGAATAAGCCGAACAAGCAGATATAACAGAAGAATAAGCCGAAAAAGCAGAAATAACAGAAGATTCAGCTGAGGAAGAAGCAGAAGAAGCAGAAGAAGGAGTAATTGAAAACAACAAAAAGTGCAGAAGCAACAGAAGAAGACGAAGAAGAAGAAGAAGGACATGTAGCACTACAAGAAGAACAAGAGAACTAGAAGAACAAGAAGAAGAAGAAGAAGAAACAGAAGAATAAGAGGAAAAAGCAGAAATTAGAGAAGAAAAAGACGAAAGAGCAGAAATGACAGAAGAAAAAGCTGAAGAAGAAGCAGAAGAAGCAGAAAAAGTAGAAGTAATGGAAAAAGCAGAAACAGCAGTAGAAACAGAAGAAGATGAAGAAGAAGAAGAGGGTGATATAGAACTACAAGGAGAACTAGAAGAAGAAATAGGAAAAGAAGTAGAAACAGAAGAATAAGATGAGAAAGTAGAAATACAAGAAGAATAAGAGAACAAGCAGAAATTACAGACGAATAAGCCGAAAAAGCAGAAATAACAGAAGATTCATCTGAGGAAATGGCAGAAGAAGCAGTAGAAGATGAGGTAATTGAAAAACCCAAAAGTGCAGAAGATACAGAAGAAGAAGCAGAAGAAGAAGAAGAAGAAGAAGAAGAAGAAGAAGAAGAAGCAGAAGAAGAAGAAGAAGAAGAAGAAGAAGAAGAAGAAGAAGAAGAAGAAGAAGAAGAAGAAGAAGAAGAAGAAGAAGAAGAAGAAGAAGAAGAAGAAGAAGAAGAAAAAGAAGAAGAAGGACATGTAGAACTACATGAATAACAAGAAGAACTAGAAGAACAAGAACAACAAGAAGAAACAGAAGAATAAGACGAAAAAGCAGAAATAAGAGAAGAATAAGCGGAAAAAGCAGAAATAACAGATGAATAAGCCGAAACAGAAGAAATAACAGAAGAATAAGCTGAGGAAGAAACAGATGAAGCCGAAGAAGAAGAAGTAATTGGAAAAGCAGAAAATACAGAAGAACGGAAGAAGATGAAGAAGAAGAAGGAGGAGATGTAGAAATAATAGAAGAACTATAAGAACAAGAAGAAGAAACAGAAGAAGAAGAAGAAGAAGAAGAAGAAGAAGAAGAAGAAGAAGAAGAAGAAGAAGAAGAAGAAGGACATGTAGAACTACAAGAAGAACAAGAGAACTAGAAGAACAAGAAGAACAAGAAGAAGAAACAGAAGAATAAGACGAAAAAGCAGAAAATAGAGAAGTATAAGACGAAAGAGCAGAAATAACAGAAGAAAAAGCTGAAGAAGCAGAAGAAGCAGACAAAGTAGAAGTAATTGAAAAAGCAGAAACAGCAGTAGAAACAGAAGAAGATGATGAAGAAGAAGAGGGTGATATAGAACTACAAGGAAGAACTACATGAATAACAAGAAGAACTAGAAGAACAAGAACAACAAGAAGAAACAGAAGAATAAGACAAAAAGCAGAAATAAGAGAAGAATAAGCCGAAAGAGCAGAAATAACAGAAGAATAAGCAGAAAAAGGAGAAATAAAATAAAATTCAGCTGAGGAAGAAGCAGAAGAAGCAGAAGAAGAAGTAATTGAAAAAACAAAAACTGCAAAAGAAACAGAAGAAGATGAAGAAGAAGAAGAAGGACAAGTAGAACTTCATGGAAAACATGAAGAACTAGAAGAAGAAGAAGAAGAAACAGAAGAAGAAGAGGAAAAAGGAGAAATAAGAGAAGAATAAGCCGAACAAGCAGAAATAACAGAAGATTCAGCAGAGGAAGAAGCAGAAGCAGAAGAAGAAGTAATTGAAAAAACAAAAAGTGCAGAAGAAACAGACGAAGATGAAGAAGAAGATGAAGGACATGTATAACTACAAGATGAACAAGAAGACCTAGAAGAACAAGAACAACAAAAAGAAGAAACAGAAGAATATGAGGAGAAAGCAGAAATAAGAGAAGAATAAGCCGAAAAAGCAGAAATAACAGAAGAAAAAGCAGAAGAAGAACCAGAAGAAGCAGAAGAAGAAGTAATTAAAAAACAAGGAGAACTAGAAGAAGAAATAGAAAAGGAAGTAGAAACAGAAGAATAAGATGAGAAAGTAGAAATAAAAGAAGAATAAGCCGAACAAGCAGAAATTACAGACGAATAAGCCGAAAAAGCAGAAATAACAGAAGATTCATCTGAGGAAATGGCAGAAGAAGCAGTAGAAGATGAAGTAATTGAAAAACCCAAAAGTGCAGAAGATACAGAAGAAGAAGAAGAAGAAGAAGAAGAAGAAGAAGAAGAAGAAGAAGAAGAAGAAGAAGAAGAAGAAGGAAGAAGAAGAAGAAGAAGAAGAAGAAGAAGAAAAAGAAGAAGAAGGACATGTAGAACTACATGAATAACAAGAAGAACTAGAAGAACAAGAACAACAAGAAGAAACAGAAGAATAAGACGAAAAAGCAGAAATAAGAGAAGAATAAGCGGAAAAAGCAGAAATAACAGATGAATAAGCCGAAACAGAAGAAATAACAGAAGAATAAGCTGAGGAAGAAACAGATGAAGCCGAAGAAGAAGAAGTAATTGGAAAAGCAGAAAATACAGAAGAACGGAAGAAGATGAAGAAGAAGAAGGAGGAGATGTAGAAATAATAGAAGAACTATAAGAACAACAAGAAGAAACAGAAGAAGAAGAAGAAGAAGAAGAAGAAGAAGAAGAAGAAGAAGAAGAAGAAGAAGAAGAAGAAGAAGAAGAAGAAGAAGAAGAAGAAGAAGAAGAAGAAGAAGAAGAAGAAGAAGGACATGTAGAACTACAAGAAGAACAAGAGAACTAGAAGAACAAGAAGAACAAGAAGAAGAAACAGAAGAATAAGACGAAAAAGCAGAAAATAGAGAAGTATAAGACGAAAGAGCAGAAATAACAGAAGAAAAAGCTGAAGAAGCAGAAGAAGCAGACAAAGTAGAAGTAATTGAAAAAGCAGAAACAGCAGTAGAAACAGAAGAAGATGATGAAGAAGAAGAGGGTGATATAGAACTACAAGGAGAACTAGAAGAAGAAATAGAAAAAGAAGTAGAAACAGAAGAATAAGATGAGAAAGTAGAAATAAAAGAAGAATAAGCCGAACAAGCAGAAATTACAGACGAATAAGCCGAAAAAGGAGAAATAAAATAAAATTCAGCTGAGGAAGAAGCAGAAGAAGCAGAAGAAGAAGTAATTGAAAAAACAAAAACTGCAAAAGAAACAGAAGAAGATGAAGAAGAAGAAGAAGGACAAGTAGAACTACATGGAAAACATGAAGAACTAGAAGAAGAAGAAGAAGAAACAGAAGAATAAGAGGAAAAAGGAGAAATAAGAGAAGAATAAGCCGAACAAGCAGAAATAACAGAAGATTCAGCAGAGGAAGAAGCAGAAGCAGAGGAAGAAGTAATTGAAAAAACAAAAAGTGCAGAAGAAACAGACGAAGATGAAGAAGAAGATGAAGGACATGTATAACTACAAGATGAACAAGAAGACCTAGAAGAACAAGAACAACAAAAAGAAGAAACAGAAGAATATGAGGAGAAAGCAGAAATAAGAGAAGAATAAGCCGAAAAAGCAGAAATAACAGAAGAAAAAGCAGAAGAAGAACCAGAAGAAGCAGAAGAAGAAGAAGTAATTAAAAAAACAAAAAATTGTAGAAGAAACTGAAGAAGATGAAGATGAAGAAGAAGGACATGTAGAACTACAAGAAGAACAAAAAGAACTAGAATTACAGGAAAAACAAGAAGATGAAAGAGAAGAATAAGAGGAAAAGCATAAGTAACAGAAGAATAAGCCGAACAAGCAGATATAACAGAAGAATAAGCCGAAAAAGCAGAAATAACAGAAGATTCAGCTGAGGAAGAAGCAGAAGAAGCAGAAGAAGGAGTAATTGAAAACAACAAAAAGTGCAGAAGCAACAGAAGAAGACGAAGAAGAAGAAGAAGGACATGTAGCACTACAAGAAGAACCAGAGAACTAGAAGAACAAGAAGAAGAAGAAGAAGAAACAGAAGAATAAGAGGAAAAAGCAGAAATTAGAGAAGAAAAAGACGAAAGAGCAGAAATGACAGAAGAAAAAGCTGAAGAAGAAGCAGAAGAAGCAGAAAAAGTAGAAGTAATGGAAAAAGCAGAAACAGCAGTAGAAACAGAAGAAGATGAAGAAGAAGAAGAGGGTGATATAGAACTACAAGGAGAACTAGAAGAAGAAATAGGAAAAGAAGTAGAAACAGAAGAATAAGATGAGAAAGTAGAAATAAAAGAAGAATAAGAGAACAAGCAGAAATTACAGACGAATAAGCCGAAAAAGCAGAAATAACAGAAGATTCATCTGAGGAAATGGCAGAAGCAGCAGTAGAAGATGAGGTAATTGAAAAACCCAAAAGTGCAGAAGATACAGAAGAAGAAGCAGAAGAAGAAGAAGAAGAAGAAGAAGAAGAAGAAGAAGAAGAACAAGAAGAAGAAGAAGAAGAAGAAGAAGAAGAAGAAGAAGAAGAAGAAGAAGAAGAAGAAGAAGAAGAAGAAGAAGAAGAAGAAGAAGAAGAAGAAGAAGAAGAAGAAGAAGGACATGTAGAACTACATGAATAACAAGAAGAACTAGAAGAACAAGAACAACAAGAAGAAACAGAAGAATAAGACGAAAAAGCAGAAATAAGAGAAGAATAAGCGGAAAAAGCAGAAATAACAGATGAATAAGCCGAAACAGAAGAAATAACAGAAGAATAAGCTGAGGAAGAAACAGATGAAGCCGAAGAAGAAGAAGTAATTGGAAAAGCAGAAAATACAGAAGAACGGAGAAGATGAAGAAGAAGAAGGAGGAGATGTAGAAATAATAGAAGAACTATAAGAACAAGAAGAAGAAACAGAAGAAGAAGAAGAAGAAGAAGAAGAAGAAGAAGAAGAAGAAGAAGAAGAAGAAGAAGAAGAAGAAGAAGAAGAAGAAGAAGAAGGACATGTAGAACTACAAGAAGAACAAGAGAACTAGAAGAAC
>NW_028167740.1:0-24990 GCF_964194135.1 Talpa europaea
GCTGTAGCGCCTGGCAGAGTCGCCCTGAGTTCCCGCCACTCCCTGTCCCCTCACCCCAGACTTCCTGGCCAAACTGCCCACCGCCACGTGTGTCCCGTCCCAAAGGGGTGGCCGCCCCAGGGTCTCAGACTCCCAGGGCTGAGGCCCCCCAGGGCCCAGGCCTCGCTGCCCCCCCGCGTGACTCCCGGGAGAGGGAGCCAGCCCCCCGGGTCACAGCCCGCCTCCCGCTCCCGAGCCGAGGGCGGAGGTGACCAGGCTGGGAAGGGCTGGAGGGGTGAAGGGCCGCGGGAGCTGGGGGTCCCCCGCCCCGGGGGCGCCCACGGGTCGGGACCACCCACGACCGAGCGCGCCGCGGGGGGCGGCGCGAAGGGGCGGAGCCCAGGGCCCCCCCCGCCCGCGTCTGAAAACTCTGCCCGGCGCTCCGCCGCGCGGCCGCCTCCTCCGAGCCGGGCCGGCGCTCGCCCGGTCCCCGAAGGGCCTCCGCGCCGGCGGCTCCACGGCGCCCGGGCCGCTCCCCGCCAGCGGGCCGGGCCGTTCCACCGCGCGGGCCGGGGAGCGCCGCGGGCCGTACCACGCGCCGCGGCCCGCGGGGGACGCCGCCCCCCGCCCGCGCCCGTCCGCCCGGCCCGCGCCCCCCGCCCGCGCCCCGCCCGCCCGGCCCGCGCCCCCCGCCCGCCCGGCCCCCGCGCCCCGCCCGCCCGGCAGGTGGCGGCCCCGCCCCGAGGCCGACGTGCGGAAAGGAACGCGCCGGCCGCGCCCGCCCGGGCCCGCGCGGCGGGGGGCGGGGCCTCGGCGCTCCCCTCGCGCCCACTGGCTGCGGCGCGGCGGGGCGGGCCCGGGCCGGCCCGTCATTGGCTGCCGGGCCCCGCGATTTGCATACGGGCCGGCGGGGCCCGGCGGGGCCGCGGTGCGGGGCTCGGCCGCCGCCGAAGTTGGGCGGAGCGCGGGCGCGGCCGCAGGTGACGCGCGGGGGGTCGCGGCCGGCGGGCGGGGGCGCGCCCCGCCCTCCCCCCCGGCGGCGGGGTGCGGGCCGGGCCGGGGCGGCGGGACGCGGACGCGCCGGCGGGAGCCGAGGGAGGGGGCCGGGCCGGGGACGACCCTCCGCCCGCCCGCCGGGCCCTCCGGGCGCAGGGCAGCCCCTGCCCACCGCACACTGCGCTGCTCCGGACCCACTGTGCGTGTGACAGCGGCTGACCTGTCCCTGGGCAGCGCGACGCCCCGGCCCCTCCGTGACCCCGCCGTGCCGGGCCCGCGCCGCCGGGTGGGGGAAGGAGGCCTGGGGGGCTCGGCTTGGGCCCGAGGTCCTCCCGGAGCGCGCTCTCCTGCGCGGGGGCGCCGGGCGTGCAGTGCTCCTGGGACGGCCTTCTGGACGCGCCGGGCGGAGGACAGCCGGGGCGTGGTGGGCAGCGCCCACCACCAGGACTGGACCAGCCCTGGAGCCGCCTCCGGGACCCTGCAGGAGGACAGCGCTGGCTCTTCTGTGTCCCTGTGTCCAGCATGGCCACTGAAAGAGTCAGGGTGCCTTCGGCCCATTTGTGGGCCCAGTGACATGGCCCTGCCAGAAGAGGGGGCACATACTGGCGCCCCAGCATGATGGCTACCACCCCACCTTCTCTGCTGGGTGTCCTCAAGTCCAAGGTGAAGACTGCTGGTCCCGAAGCCACCCAGAGGGGCCACCGGCCTGCAGGCCGCTGGGCCAGGGGTGGTCTGCGGCCTGCGGTACAGGCAGGCTCCCTGGAGACCATGAGCCTGGACCGGTGTCTGGGCTGCCGCAGCAGAGCTATTCCTGTGGCCCAGCAGGTTCGGGTCTGAACCAGGTGGCCAGGTCACTGCTGGCAGGCAGCGGCAGCCCAGGGACATGAACAGGCCCCCCAGCACGGCCTGGCCTGCGGAGTGGGACCTTCTGGTCTGCGCCCTCCTCACGGCTTCTGTTGCTGACTTAAAGTACAGCTTAGAACTCAAAAGTAACCCTTCAGCCACTCAAGGATTTGCAAAGTGACCGCAGCACCGCTGGCTACTTTTCGGGGTGGGGGGGTTTGTCTGCCTGGAACAATCACACGCAGGTCCTGATCCTCGGGGGTGGGGGGTGGCGCCGCGGGTCCCTTTGGCTGGAGAAGCTGTTCTTTAGCTTCTTCAGGGCCGGAGGCCAACTGAGCCCAAATCCCCCCGCCGGTTTCAGGAGGGACACGGGCCTGGGAGCTACCAGCACACGCAGGCGTCCACTGGGGATGGGGAACTGGTCAGGGGGAGCAGATGACCCCAGGTGGTGGGGCACCCTGATGCGCTGGCCTTGCCTGCTGGTCTGCATGCTTAGCTTGGGAGATGACCCGTGGTGAGGCTCCACCCTCCCCAGCTAGGGAGGTCACCGCCCAGGGAATAGCCCGAGCTCCCAGCCTCCCACCTGGTGCAGCCCCCAGCCTGTGCCTGCCAGCTGTGGCCCTCGGGCTCCCAGAAGCAGGCGCTGAGGGGTGGGGGTGGGCAGCCAGCCCCTCCTCTCCCCACCTGAAGTGCCCAGTCCTGCTCACCCCACTGCCCCTGGGGCGGCTCTGTCCTCAAATCTCAGGCCGCTTCCTGCCTGCTCCGAGGAAAGCAAGGAAACCACTGGTGGCTGGATGCCACCCCAAAGCTGCCCACCCTCAAAGTCGGCACCAAAAAAAAAAAAAAAAAAAAAAAAAGTCGGCACCAAGACGGCCACAACCTAGGGCATCCCAGAGTCCCAAAGACTGCTCCGAGTGTAGACCCCAGCGTGGCCAGGGCGCCTGAGGCCACACCGAGGCCCAAACTGACTGGAAACCGCCCTGCCCCATTTCAGGCAGAGAGCGGAGAGGGGATGTGGGGAGCATGGCGGCCACACCCTCCGAGAGTGACCCGGCATGCGGGCCGCCCCCGCGGCTCTCTCACAGTGAACTTGCCAGGCGGGTCTGGGCCTCCTGGAGGCTCCACGTCCAGGAGCCACCCCAGGAGCAGCAGCTCCTGCTGTTGGCGAGTAGCAGGTCAGAGCTGCTTGGCCCCCCAGGCCAACACCCCCAGTTTGGCTGCAGAGAACCCCAGAAACCTGCAGCCCTGGGAGCCTGAGTCACTGGCCCCCAGAACCCCTTCCCAGGAGCCCTGGCTGTGGCCACCCTGGGCAACTCAGGAGCTCTGGCCCTGCAGACCCTGTCCAGGGCAGCCTCAGGACACACGCGAGTCCTGCTGGCCAGTTTATTGAGGTTTCAGTGTCAGGCGAGGGGCCACTGCGCGGGCACGTGCCCCTTCTCCCGTGCCCCGTCTCCCGTGCCCAGCAGCGCGCTGTGTCCTGCGGGCCTGGCCTGTTCCAAGCTGGCCATGCTTCTCGGGGGCTGCACAGGCTCGGCAAGTCCTGGGGAACCTCCCCGTCCCCAAGGCTGAAACCCCGGGCTCAGAGGTGGCACCTCAGCCCCAGGACAGGCTTCCCGCTTGGCCGCGACTCTCCCGCCATCCAGGCCGGGCTGCAGTGGACAGCTACATTAGGCGGGTGCTGCTACCTCCAGGTGTCCTGCTTCATGGGGGCCACTGTGGGGAAGACACAGCTGAGGAGGCTGAGCGGGCCACAGCAGGACCTCATCCCACCCAAAGCGGGGGGTGGGGGTGGGAGTGGGCAGACGTACCCTCCGGGCTCAGGGTGGGCGTGAGGGCAGGACTTGGGGCTTCTGAGAGGGATTCTTCCCTGGCTGGAGGCAGAAGCTCCTGTGGTGGAAGCAGATTCAGAAGATTCAGTTTGCGGCTGGCTGGGCCCCCCGCCCCCCATAACCTCGCTGACCTGTGTGCCTGGGGTGGCCCTGTTCGGCCGTGGTGGGGGCAGGGCAGCCCCCGCCTGCTGGATGAACTGCTGCAGGTTGCACTGGCGGAGCTCCCGGTTCAGCTCCTCAAGCTCCTGGGCCTGGGCCTGGGGCGGGTGGGACCCTCAAGGGCACAGCCACGGGGCTCCCACACCGCCGGCTCTTCCTGGTCCGACCTGACCCCCAAGCTGGGAGAAACCCCGGCTCACCTGCAGGGCGCGCTCCGCTGCCTCCAGTGCGCGGCTCACCAAGGCCAGGCTGCCCTGCACCTCCTCGCTCTGGCGCTCCTGGGCCGCCAGGTCCTGCCTCAGCCGCTCTGTGGCTGATGTCGCGGGTGAGGGAGGCCCAGGGGCCTCTGTGGCCAGATGGAGCGCGGCCTCCAGGGCGCGGGCCTGGGCGTCCAGGGCCTGCAGCCGGGCGGCGTGCTCGGCGGTGGCCGCGCTCAGCGCCTGCAGGCGCGCCTGCCCCTCCCGCTCCCGGGCCTGCTCCCGCCGCAACTCCTGCTCCCAGAAGGCCTCCTGGCCCAGCTCGGCCGCGTTGCTCTGCACCCTCCGCTCCAGACCCTGCAGGTCTGTGCAGCCGCCTGGTGTGGGTGCTCCGGGGGCCACAGGCTCAGGGGGCGCCAGGCTGGGGGCCAGCCTGGGGCCCCCCAGGCTGAAGGTCAGTGTTTTGCGAGGTTCACGGCCCAGCGCTGGTCGAGGCTTCGGAGGGAGGCTGGCGCGGATTGGGCAACGCTCAGGGGGTGGGCAGCTGTCGGAGGAGGGCCGCCCGGCTAGGCTGGGCCCTGTCCTCCTCAGGACAAACTGGACATCACTGGCAAACTGCCCACAGGTGGCCTGGGCGCCCACTGGACACTCCTGGGGCAGCAGCTGCCGCTCCTTCTCTCTGAGACGCTGCACCAGCACAAAGCGGCCTGTCTGACCTGGGGTGGGGGCAGGGGTCAGTCTCTAGCCTGAGGAATTGGGGGAGGGCAAGCGGGTCAGCAGCCGCCCCCACCCTCCCTGGGGGTGGACGGGCCCCCTCCGCGCCGGCGGGCCTGCCCCTGAAGGACTCACCGATGGCTTGGGCTAGGGCAATGACCACTTCCTGGCAGGTGGTCTGCTCCGAGACCCCGCAGACCACGCGCTGGATGCCGTCCACCCACACCTTTAGCTCCATGGCCGCCAGCCCCGGGAGCATCCCTGTCCCGCAGGGGTGAAGGCCAGGGTCAGGCCTGCCCCGGCCGCCGCCCGCCCCCGCCCGGAACTGGCTCCGGGCCGCCAGCCTCGGCCGCAGTCCTGCTCGCCGCCCCGCCGGCGGGGCGCGCGTTCCTGGGGTGACGGCGGTCAAGCCCGGGCCCCCCGACCGGCCCGCGCCCCGGGGCACTCGAGGCTCCCCTCCGCCTCCCCGGCGCCCCGCCTCCCCGCTCCCGGAACCCGGGAACCATTAACCAGCCCCGGAGCTTCCTGCCTCTCCGGTCACCTGGCTCAGAGGGCGCCGCCCCTCCGCGGGCGGCCGCCGGCTCCCGGACGCCGCCGGCCCCCCCGCCCCCCGCGCGCCCCCGCGGGCGGTGTGCGGGGCCCGGCCGGCCGCCGGACGTCGGCCCCCGGCCCCGGCGGGCCCCGTTCCCGCTCGGCCGCGGGCGGCGGCAGGTGCGGCTCGCGTCCCTCCGTCGGCGTCGCGGCCTGGCCGGCCGGGGCCGCGCCCGGCGCTCGGGGACCGGGGACCCGGCGCGGCGCACCCGGGCGCTCGGGGCTCGGGCACCGGCGGCGACCCGCTCCCCGCGGCCGGCGTCGCCGCAACCTGCCGCCGCCGGCGCCCCGGCCCCGACCCCATTGGCCTGCGGCCGGCGCGCCCCGCCCCGCCCCGCCCCGATTGGCGGCCGGCGCGCCCCGCCCGCCCCCCGCCCGCGCCCATTGGCCGCCGCCGCGGCGCCCCGCCCGCGCCCCATTGGCCGCCCTCCCGCCCGGCCCCGCCCCCGGCGGCGCCCAGGTGTGGGCGGGCGGGGGCGCGGGCCCGGCGCTACGCGGAAGCGCGTCTGCGGGCGCGGGCGGGCGGCGCGGCGGGGCGGGCGGCGCGGCGGGGCGGGCGGCGGACTCGCGCCCCGCGGCGTCCCCCGAGGCCCCCGCGGCACGCGGCCCCCGCCCGGGGAGGGGCGCCGGCGGGCCCCCCGCGCCGCCCTCGGCCGAGCACCCGCGCCCTCGGGGGCACGCGCGGGCCGGGCTGCCGTGGGCGCGGCGCGGGCCCGGCGGGCGCCGGCGGGGTCGGGGGGCCCGTCGGAGGCGCCCGCCCTGGGGCCGCGCTGCCGCCCTTCTGCCGCCCGGCGGTGCGCGCCGCGCTCGCTCGGAACCTGCCCTGCCGGCAGACGGCCCGGGCGCGTCTCCCGCCGTCGGGCGACAGGCCAGTGGGCCCGCGGCGCGGAGTGGGGCGCGGAAGGCCGGCGCTGGGGGGGCGAGCAGGCCGCTGGAGAGGCCCTGCGGGGCCGCGCTCAGCCCGAGCCCGCCGCCGGGCCCGGGTCAGCCGCAGGGCTTGCTCGCAGGCAGGGACGTCCCCAGTACCCCAGAGCCCGGGTCAGGCTTGGGAATCACCGTGGAACTTCCTGCGGGGTCTGGGGCTGAGTGGGTGACCCGGACACCCTGCAGGCTGCCCTGCCGCCCCCCCCCCCAGCAGCCGGGACTCCGCAGCTGGGGGTTGGATCAGGAGCCCCCCCCCCCCACCTGGGGTCTCCTGGGAGAGTCCTGGTAACAAAGAGCCCCTCCCCTCTGGCGCTGGTGTCCATGGCGACACTATGGAGCCTTTCTCTCCCTGGGTCTGCTTGGCCCTCAGACCACAGGTGAGTGCCAGGGGCTGGGCCTCTGTGTCTGGAGGACTCTGGCCTTGGGGGCAGACCCAGTACTCTGGGGACCCTTGCTCGAGGCTGAGGTCCCGGAGGGCAAGGGTGACAGATAGGAGCCACCAGGGGAGGAGTGACCCCAGGGGACATGGGTTGGCCTGCTGCTCTGGCCTAGTCAGAAACAGGTGTGGACAGCAGTGCGGTGCCACGGTGTCCTGTGGGGCGCAGTCTCCCCTCCTGAGCAGCCCCCCGCACCAGGCACGTTTGCGAGGCGCCACGCATGTGCATGTGGGGAGGGCCCCACACGGGTTCCCAGGCATGGAGTGCAGCACAGCAGCCCCCACCCTCTCAGCTCCTCCGAGAACTTGAGGGATGGCCCCCGAGTCGTACCAGGAGGCTGGAGCAGTCAAGGAGGAGGATTTCTCCTCCACGGTGATTGAAGAGCCGGGCGGCAGCCACGTGGAGCCTGCAGCTGGCACACCTGCAGACCTGCCCTCGCCCACCTGCCCGCAGGACGCCAAGTCCAGCTACATCAATCGGTAGTGAGGAGGTGGGCGACCAGCCCCTGGCCAGGCCAGCCGACAGCAGGGCCTGACCAAGCAGCTGGCATTGCAGGTTGGCACCTGAGGTCCTGGACCCCAGCACCCTGCGGCTGCTGTGGGGGCAGCGTGACCTGGAGGTCCAGGCGCTGCGGTGGGCCATCTGGAACCGCCAGGAGGCCCGGCACTGCCACATCCTGCAGGAGGTGCTGGGGCTTCCGCCGGAGAGGTCAGCCTCGGGGCCCCCGTGCGCAGCCTGGTCTGCTTGCGTGTTCAGCTGTGGGTCAGGCGAGGGGCCAGCCCGCCTCAGTGCAGACCCCAGCCCTGGCCTTCCCCCCGCTTGCACCTTCCCTGCCCCGCCCCACCCCGCCCCTAAGAATGTTAATGCTGCGTCAGCTGCCCGGCCCGGGATGCAGTCCAGGGCACCGCACCACAGCTGCCCCTCATGGCAGCGGAAGGGGCCCGGCTGCAGCCTGATGCTGAGATGGGCCCTGAGCCCGTCCCCCCAGGAGCGGGCTGGGCCAGGAAAAGCTGCTGCAGAACCAGGTCCAGAAGCTGACTGTGGAGCTGAAGGAGGAGAAGGAGCGGGCAGAGCAGGTGACGCAGCGTGGGCCAGACGGGCGGAGCGGATGAGACGGTGCGGGCCAGGCAGGTCTGGACCGGGTGGATCTGGAGCTGGCCTCCCTACCTGTGCGCCCGAGCAGGTGAAGGCGCACCTGGAGCAGCGGCTGCAGCACGCGCTCAGCACCCTGCAGCAGCTGGAGGCCCAGCTCCATGTCTTCCAGAAGTCCTGCCTCCTGCAGCTGGCCCGCGCCTCTTGGCTGGGCTGCATGCTGCGTTCCTCCACTGGCAGCGTGGAGGTGCGCCTCCCCAGCCTGGCTGCCCCTCACCTGGGTGCCTGACTGGGCCCCGGGCCCACCTGGTGGTCTCCAGCTCTGCAGGACCTAGTGCCAGAGAGGCCAAAGGGGAGACTCCTGGGGGCAGATGCTCTTCGCGAGGCCCTGCCTCTGGTCCCCTCCTGTAGGTGGTGACTGCAGAGACCCTGATGGACCCCATTGAGCTCTCTGACAATGACCAGGCCCCCACTGCTGGGGAGGTGAGCAGCCCCTTGCCCGTCGGCGCCTTTATGGGGGCTGGCCTGCAGCAGCAGGGGGGGCTCACCTGCCTGTGGCTTCCCCAGCAGCACTTCCGGCTGGAGGACGTGGACTGGAACAGCATTGCTCACCGGTACCCCAACCTCTTCAGCAACATCGAGTCCAACTTGGAGCACAAGTAACTCCCCAGGGCCAGGGAGAAGAGGGCTTGCCTGGGCACTGAGGGCCGGGGTGCAAGTCAAGAGCCACCCCCAATGTCCCCCTGGGAAACTCCCTTAACCCCCCCCAGAGTCAGTTCTCTGACCTATTGTCCAGGCTGGGCCTGGGGGTCCCCTCCGGGCCTCCTCTGTCCCTGCTCAAGCTGGGCCCCAGGCCTGCGAGGAGGACATGTAGGGCAGGGTGGGGCCTGGAGTCGAAGCCCACGGACCACCAGCAGATGGTGGCCCCAGGTCTCTCAGGCCCATGTCTCTCAGGCTGCCGCCGCCAGGTGAGCTCCCACCGGCCGCCCCCGAGGAGGACCAGAGCTGGACACCGCACAAGCACAAGGAGCGGCGTCTCAAGAGTGTCGAGTGGTGCTCCCTGCCCTTCGTGGGCGGCAGCAGCTCGGGCAGCGCCGACTCTGACTCCAGCAGCAACCAGCAGGATGCCCGCCATCCTGCTCAGAAGGGCCCGAGGCACTGGCCGGGCCATGAGGCAACCGAGGCCAAGGAGGCGCAGGCACAGCCCAAAGGTGGCGTGGGCGGTCTCTCTGGCCCCTCCCCGCCAGCCCCGAAGGGCCGAGGGGCTTCCAAAGGGCTCCAGGACACCCCCCAGGGCTGGGAGGTCTTCGAGCTGCCCCGCCAGCCCGTGGCTCGCAGGCCGCAGCCATCCTTCCTGCCCGCTCATCTTCCTGCACTGCAGGCGGGCCTCTTGGGAGACGTCCTGAGTGGATGCTCCACACGGGGTCCCCTTCCTGGACAGGCCTCTCTCTGGGGCTCCAGAAAACCCACTCGGACCTGCTGGGCAAGACAGTCTCGGCTCCAAGCCTCGAACCCCAGGACGCAGAGCACCAGCCAAGGTGAGGGGCTGACTGGCCCGATGTGGGGACAGAGGAGGGGTGAGGTGGAGCATCCTGCCCGGGCTGAGGGGCTGGCGGCGCTGCACAGTGCCCGGCGCCCTCTGCCAGCCCCAGTCAGGTCGCCTCCTGCCTGAGGATCATGGCTGTGAGCCGCCAGGAGAGGTTTGTCCGCATCCTCAACCAGTCGCTGGAGGAGACGGCTGACCTGGGCGGCCTGGTGCTCCAGCAGCGCGTGGGCGCCGCCCCAGTGTGCAGCTACCGCTTCCCTCCCCGCACACAGCTGGCGCCCAGGCACATCATCACGGTGGGTCCCGCGGTGCCCCCACCCCCTGACCCTCCCCCTGTGCCTGCCCACTGCCCTGACCCACCGCCCACGATGTCGCCAGGTGTGGGGCGAGGGCACCGCCAGCCCCAAGAAGCAGCTGCTCCCCTCACTGGGCCGGGAGCCCGTGCACTTCCACAGCGGCCCCGGCTGCGTGACCCTCCTCCTGAGCCCCAAGGGCGAGGTGAGGAGGCGGGAGGGGGCCCCTGCAGGCCTGGGGGCCCCTGTGACAGCGCTGCTCGGCCCGCAGGTCCTCAGCGAGCACCGGGCCCCGCACTGCGTGACCGCAGCCTCCAGGATCTTCGCAGACAACACGGACTTGTCCATCGACCGCTTCCCGGTCCTGGAGGCCCCGCCCGGCCCCCTCGCAGGCGCGCAGCCCCGCCAGCCCCGCCAGCCTGGACCCCCGCCCAAAGGCCGGGCGCTGCGGCGGACACGGGGGTGCGGGCGGCGGGTCCCTCGAGCTCGCCTTCCTCCCCGGGCCAGGAGACCCTGCAAGGGCCACCCCGGGTCCCGCCAGAGGCACCACCCACCTCCCCCGCCCTGCCCGCGCCGGGGCCCCGTGCAGCCCCCCCACCCCCGGGCTGGCCCCCCAGGGCCGCTCCCTCCCGCGGGCGCCCCGACCTCAGGACACCCCTCGCCCTCCAGGACGCGGGTCCTCCTGCCCCGCCTGGGCGCCTGCAAGCCCCGCCGCCCGCGGGAGGCCGCGCGGCCCAAAGGCGCCGAGGCGCGCACGCCCGAGCTCCTGCCGCGCGTGGCCGGTGAGCGCGGGGGGGGGGGGCGGCAGGGGGCGCGAGGGGTGGGGGGCGGCGGGCGGGGAGGGGCGGCGCGGCCGCACGCAGTCTTGTCCCACGCAGAGGCCGGGCCGGGCCTCGAGGACTGCGGGGCCGGGAAGGAGCGCAGGACCCGGGTGAGCGACCGCGGCCGAGGGGCCGGCAGCGCCCCCCGCGCCCCCGCCCCGCCCCGCCCTGGCCCCGCCCCGGCCCCGCCCCGCCCCGGCCCCTCCCCGCCCCGGCCCACCGCCCACGCCCCGCCCCCTCCTGCCCCCGCCCACCGACCCGACCCCGCCCCTCCCTAAGCGCGCCCCGTCCCCCCCTGGCCCCGCCCCGCGACCCGGCCCCGCCCCTCCCTAAGCGCGCCCTGCCCCCGACCTTGGCCCCGCCCCGCTGCCCGCCCCCTCCCCTCCCTGAACCCGCCCCGACCTTGGCCCCGCCCCTCCCCAAGCGCGCCCCTCCCCTTCCTGGCCCCGCCCCTCCCTAAGAGCGCCCCGCCCCGCCCCCGACCTTGGCCCCGCCCCGCCCTAGGCGCGCCTGCCCCGCCCCCGACCTTGGCCCCGCCCCTTCCTAAGAGCGCCCCGCCCCCCGGCCTTGGCCCCGCCCCTCCCTAAATGCGCCCCCCCGACCTTGGCCCCGCCCCTCCCTAAGCACGCCCCGCCCCCGCACTTGGCCCCGCCCCTTCCTAAGCGCGCGCCCCCGCAGGTGGGCGGCAGCAGCGCGGGCCTCGGCGGCGCGGGCCGCAGCAGCGCGGGCGGCGGGGCGCGGGCCCCGCGGAGCACCGCCGAGAGCCGGCCCGGCGTCCTCAGCCGCCCGCCCTTCGCCACGGACATGTGCGGGCGGGTGCGGGGCCGCTGCGGGCCCGCGTAGGGCGCGGGCGCCCCGCAACACAGCGCTGCGCCCCGCAACACAGCGCTGCGCCCCGCAACACAGCGCTGCGCCCCGCAATACAGCGCTGCGCCCCGGCGGCCGGCGTGTGGTGGTGGCGGCGGCGCGGCGAGCCGAGGCGGCTGCGGAGCGAGCTGAGCCGTTTATTGGGCCCGGGCCGGGCCGGGCCGGGGCGGGGGTGGGCGCGCCCCGGGGTCACCCACCCTTGCAGGCCCCCCTCCCCGCAGGGCGCCCGCCCCGGGAGGCCGCCGGCGCGGGCGCTGGGGGGGCGGCCTGGCCTCCGCGGGGTCCGCCTCGCGGCTCTGGGCTCCGAGGCCGCGTCGCCTCCGACACCGGGGCCCACCCCGGGGCGCGCGGCCGTGGGGGCTCCGGCCGGGCCGGCGTGAGCGGCTCAGCTGCGGCAGGCGCCGGAGGCCGCTGCTGGCTTCGCGACCCCCCGGCTGCCCAAGGCTCTGAGCCGGCGGCCCCGGAGCGGCAGCTCTGTGGCCCCCGCGGAGCCGCTGCCGGCACCAGGCGGCCGCGGGAGCCTGGGGGGGCAGGGGCTCAGGGTGCGCCCCGGGGTCCTGGGCAGCTCTGGAAAACAAGGGAAGAGCCTGCAAGGGCCCCACACGGCCTCCAGGAGCCCCCAGGCAGGGCTGGGGTCCACCACGGCCGCACTGCGCCCCCTCCCCGAGGACCCGCCTCTCCCCGGGGCGCTGCGGCCACTGGGCCAAACCCAGCTCTGGGAGGCCGAGGCCAAGGGCCTGGGGCAGCCGGGTCCTCTTACGTCCCCAGGAGGCCCCCGGGCCCGCACACTCTGTCCCCCCCGGGCCCGCACACTCTGCCCGGCTCTCCCTCCTGGCTGGCTGCTGGCTCCCCCGGGCTCCCCGGCCTCAGCGCCCCCAGCCGCCCCAGCCCAAGTCCCGGCCAGAGAGCACAGGTGGAACCCGCTGACAGTGCCCCCCAGCCTCCTCCGGGGAGCCCCCCCTGCTCATCAGCCCTGGCCTCTCAAGCCGGTGTCCCTGAGTCCAAGGGCCCTGACCCTCCTGCCCTGGCCTCGGTTCCTGCTCCCCTGAGGGCCCCCCAGGGGCTGGTCCATCTCCTGGCCCCTTGCTGCCCACAGCCCCAGGGGACCCCTCGGCCTGCGCTCTGGAGTGCTCTCTGTGCAGCCCCGCGGCCTCATGGCCTGCGGGCTGGGGGCTCCCGGCGGCTGGGCTGGTGCAGTCAGTACCTGGGGCTGGAGCTGGGTGGCCAGGGGTGTTCCTGGGCCCAGCCCGGGCCTCTTGCTCTTCAAGGCTCCTCCGAGGGCCCGGGGGGACGGTGGCCCTTTCCTGCTGGGACCCCAGGCACCTACAGGGCAGGGGCGTGTGGGGGCAGGTTGCAGATCGGCCCCCCCAGAGCCCGCCTGGGAAAAGTGTGACGCTGGCAGGGCCACGGGGTCCTCCAGCCACACCAGCGACCACTCTGGCCAGCGACCAGTCGGCCGGCAAGGTGGCGCCTGGCACCCCTCCCAGGCAGCAGGGCGGGCGCACGTACACGCGCACACTCGCGCACACAGTGCCGGGGGGGGCACCCACCACAGGTGAGCTTCCCGCCAGGCCCGAAGCCCCGCCGTGGACGGGAGGCCGCAGCCGTCCGCAGGGTCAGGTGCTGGGGTGGCGGCTCCGGTGGCCGGGTCCTTGGGCCGGTGTGGGGGCTGCCCCAGAGGTGCCTGCGCCTGTGAGGGAGTGGGTTGGCTTGGGGGCCGCGGCTGGAGGAGCGGGGTGGGCAGCAGCCCGGGGGATGGAGGCCTCTCCCTGGGGCGGGGGAGGGAGAGCCGCCCCGGGCCTGCTGCGGGAGCGGAGCCAGCACGCTGGCTGGAACTGGGGCCCCGTGCCGGGTCCCGGCCCCCCGCTGGACGGCATACCTGGCCCCGGCGCCTGCGCTCCCACAGGCCCTTGGTGGGGTTCCCGCAGAGGACTCTGCTGGCGCCTGCAGAAGAGGGTGTGCCAGGGTCTGGCTGGCCCGAGGGGCTGCAGGCCCCTCCTCCTGCCAAGGGGGCCGGTTACCGTGGGTGAGCGCGCTGGTGTCATCCTCTGGGGCCGCATCCGTGGGCAGCAGGCCTTCGGGCAGGGGCCCTCCGGGGGCCAGAAGGGAGAAGGGCCAGGGCCTGGGGGCCGGGGGCCGGGGCTCGGGCAGGGGCGGCTCAGGGTCATGGCTCCGGACGGGGGCTTCACGGGGCCGACCTGCCCGAGGTCAGAACCCGTCACCAGAGACTGCCTGTCTGGGGCCAGCCCAGAGCCCACCCGGTCACGTCCACGGGCTCAGGCCCGTCCCCCAGCACCCGTCTCCCGCGGCGCCGGCCCTGGGCAGCGAGCAGGGCCTGGGGTGGGCTCAGCGCGATTGGGGCTCGGTGGGCCAGGGCCGCGGGCCTGGCGGGTGCTGCCGTACCCGGCTGGGGAAGCCGGCCTTCCAGGACACCGCCCCCCTTGATGGCCTCCGTCACCGTGAGCCAGTCCTGGTCCAGCTTTGGGGAGGCGGGCGGGCCCGTGTGTGAGACCGGCACGTCGTCCAGGACCCGCAGCTGGGGGATGAGGCGCCTGACCTCGGCCCGGTAGTTGTAGTCGGGGGTCACCTGCGGGGACGGGCGTGGGGCCTGGCCCAGGGCCCTTCAGGCCAGCCGCGCGGGGACGCGCCTGGACGCCAGAGACTGCGCCCACCCATGACCTCACTTCTCCGGCTCCCCGCCAGGGTCCCCCCAGGCAGGCGGGGGGGCTCAGCACAGGCCTGCGGGGTGACCTCCGAGCCAGGGGCGGGCGGGCCCGGGCAGGTGCGTGCGTGAGCGTGGGTGTGTGCACGCGAGTGTGCTCCTGTCTGTGGAGACTCCCGGGTGGCACCTGCGTGGGGGCGGGGACAGGCCTGGGGGTCCCGGGCTGGCCCCTGGACGCACTGCAGCTTCCCGCGGCCACAGGCCAGGTGGGCGCCCCATGGCGGGGAGGCGGGACCCGGGGACTCCACCGCCAGCCTGCGGGCCACCCCAGTGGGCTCAGGACCAGGGTCCTGCGGGCGCGTGGGCGCAGTACCTCGTGGGGGGGGCCGGGGCCGGGCCGCAGGCACACCAGGTTGCCCTGGAGGGTGAGCGTGGCCAGCCGCGGGCAGAGCTGCAGGTAGCGCACCTGCCCCAGGTCCTCCACGCCGTTGCCCTCCAGGTCCAGCACCTCCAGCTGGTCCAGCAGGCACAGCGGGCTCAGGTCCGAGACGTCGTTGAAGGAGGCGTACAGCTCCTGCACAGCGCG
This sequence comes from Talpa europaea, assembly GCF_964194135.1. Lineage (NCBI taxonomy): Eukaryota > Metazoa > Chordata > Mammalia > Eulipotyphla > Talpidae > Talpa > Talpa europaea. The sequence continues at coordinate 14,537 of NW_028167740.1, forward strand.
GGGTCAGCCGTGCCCGGCGCCCCGCCCCAGCCCGCGCCCCCACACTCACCCTCAGCGCCGGGAAGGAGCCGACACCGTCCAGGTCGGCCAGGCCGCAGCGGGCCAGCCACAGCACCCGCAGGTGGCCCAGGGAGGTGCCCAGGTCTCTGCGGAGGGTGGGGCAGGGTGGTCAGTGCCTCTTGAGTGGGGCGCAGGCCGGGCCGTGGAGGCAGTCGGGGGAGGGTGCTGTGAGGGGGGCTCTGGCACTGCAGTTCCTGGCCTTCCCCCCTTGCTGCGCCCACCTGGTCTGGGGCACAGGCGGGAGCCCCGCACTCCCCAAGCTCCCCAGGGCCTGGCCGCGGGACCTGCCCTGTGCTGGAGGCCCAGCCAGACGCTGCGGTGGAGGTGAGCCGGGGACCCCAGCAGGGCGGCCCGGGGCGCTCCCCCTACTCCCGCTGGTCTGTCTGGAGGCTTCCCCAAGTCCCAGCCTCCCCAGCCCCGCTCTCAGACCAGGCCCTCCGCCTCCCTGGCCCCCTCCCCCACCCCCAGCAGCAACGCTGTCCCCGTGGGGTGAGGTGGCTGGTTTGGGGGGCCCCACCGTGGTGGCCCCGAGCCTGATCCTGCGGGCCTGGCTGCCCCCCCAGCTGCGTGGGTTCCTCCTCGGGCGGTTGCTGCGGGGGCGTCTCCTGTATCCTGAGGTTGCGCCCCCCCCCCCCCGCATGGTGAACCCCTCGTCCCTCATCTCCAGCTCCCTGTCCACGCGGGTCCAAGCCCCCTCCCGTGTCTGCATGGACTCTCGTCCTATGTCTCAGCTGCGCGCCACCCCCCCGCCGTGGGCCCCACGTGGGGACACCCAGGCCCCCCATGGGCGCATCCCTCAGGAGGGGCTCGGGCTCCGCTCCTGGCAGCTGGTGCCGTGTCGCGCTGCCCTCCCCCTGCGGGGTGTCCTCGCCCGTCCCCTGGCCTCGGGTGTTTCTGGGGAGAAGTCTGAGGAGGCTGCCCCTCGCCAGTCTCCTTGCTCCCGCGGCGCTGCTACGAGGAGACTCGAGTCCCTCTGCCTGCCCCCCACGTTCCACTCTGCCGGCCCCCCGCCCCCAGGCTGTCCCGGGCACCCTTCGGCCTCTCCCGCCTGTCATTCCCCTGCCCACATCTTCCCCCCTTGGCCAGGACACCCGGGCCCCACTGCGGGGAGACCAGGACCCCATGTGTCTTCCGGGTGACCCCCTCCCCATCCAGAAACAGGGCACCCTGGTGCCACAGGAGACTGGGCACCAGGGAGTGACAGATACTTTGAATCAGAGCCCCAAAGGGCGCCCCCAGCTCTGTGGGGCCTGGGCGGGGCGGGGGGCGGCAGGGGAGGAACTAGCGGGACGGGGAGCTGCCGGGCGCCGGGGTCCAGGGCGGACTGTGTCCAGAGCGGTCCTGGGGCGAGACTGGCCGAGACCGGGGAGGCGACGGGGTGACAGCACGTGGCGGAGGCAGCGTCCCAGCCGCCGCAGCCCCCGACAGCCTGGGCGAGGCTATGCGACCCCGAGGGGTGCGGTGAGGGCGGGGGCCCGGGGGAATCGTGCACATGGTGGGGGCGACTCTGAGAAGAGATCCAAGGGCCGGCAGAAGCACTCCCGGGGTCAGAGTCCGGGATTCAGCATTTTCAGATCTTCGGCGATTCCGGGGTCCGCCAGCCCCGCCCCCACCGCTCGGGCCTCCCGGCGGGCCGGGGCGGGCTCTGAAGGCCGTGGAGAGGCGCCAGCTGCCCACCTCAGAGGGAACGTCCGGAGGCTTTGCTGGCCGAGAGACAGAAGCCGCTCCCAGCCCCGCTGCTGCCGGGCCGGAGGGGCCCAGGGCGGGCCTCGCCGAGCCGTGAGCGCACGCGGGCCGGGTGGCTCGGCCGCTGCAGCTGCTGGTCGCAGTGTCGGGTGCCTGGTGCTGCGCGGGGGCGTCTCGGGGGCTCCAGGAGCCTCTCCTCTTGCAGCTCCTGCTGCCTCGCAAGCTGGATCCCGGCCCGTGGTCCGGCTGCCGCGTGCTCCGGGCCTCCGTGGCAGAGACACCATCTTGGGAGCATTTGGGTTTAGGACTTTAAAAACGGGCACAGCTTCGGGAGAGGTAAACAGCCATTTTTGGCCTCAGCGGCTTTTTTCCCTGGTTGTAAAATAAACCCCATTATTGTTCTCTGAGCCTGCGTGGTCTTGCGGTTGTGCACACGGGTGAAGAACTCAGCTGGTGACGGCTGGACTAGTTGGGCACGTCCTTGGCCAGCGTTAGTGACCCTTGCTTCCTGGTGTCAGTTGGCGAGCCGGCCAGGAGCCAAGAGCCCGGAGACACACAGGCCCCAGGCGCCCCCCCACCGCCTCCCCTGCCCCAGGCGCCCCCCCACCTCCAGGTCAGTGCTAAAAATAGCTTCTGAGTCGCTGTCTCGGAACAGACATCTCCCGCGTCCACAGTCAGTTCTGCAGGAAGCCTCAAAGTTGACTGGTGGGAAAGAACCATTCGATGGAGCCAAACCCTAGTTCCAGAGCGGCGCGGTGTGGGCCGCTCTTGCGCATGCAGCCCTGCCGTGCGAGGGAGGCCGTCGGTGGCCAGGGGTCAAGGAGGCAAGCCCCTTGACAGACGGACGGCCACCCGCCGGAGGGCACGCCCGCTGGCCACAGCACCGCCACCCGCAGGTGTTGGAGGGTGCAATTCGGTGAGTACGGGATAAAGATGCAACGTTCCCAGGCGCTACAGGCCTGTTTATAAAGATCGGTCGTTTCCATGGATTTAAGAACCTGTTCCACGTCGGCGGTGGTCCAGCACCTTGCCCTAGCCAGCCAGGAGGCACGGCACAACCAGCACCTCACTGGCCGCCATGAACACCAGGTAAGCGGTGGGATTAATTCCACTCCAGATTCAGGGGCCCTGGCTTTGGGGGGAGGCGGGTATCCTTCCCCATGCGGGGCAGCAGCTAGGCAGGCCGCCCTCTTGCTGCCTCTGGCTGGCAAGGAGACTGGGGTGTGCGTGGGGACCTGCCCCGCCTGTCCTTGCAGAGGGACACATTCCCTGTCATGGGGTGTGAGCCACCCCCAGATTCATGGAGTGACCTTCTAACGTAGACCCAAACTTACTTGGAAGTGGGGTCCACAGAGCACCGGGCTAAGGTCGGCCATACCGGCTGGCACAGCCAGGCGCCAGGGGCGGGCGGGGCCGGGCGCATGTGGGCCTAGCGCCCGGGGGTGGCGCCGCATCACCAGGGGAGGCCCACCTTGGGGAAAAAGCCTACTCAGTATATGTGGCAGAAAATAAAGCTGGTCCCAGGCTTGTGCCGTCATCAGAGGTGATTTGAAAGTAAACAGTGAGACCAGAAAGCAAATGGGGTCGCCTGCTCGGAGTGGGGGAGCCTTGCGGAGCCAAGCACAAGGGAACCTGTAGTGAGCCTCAGGGAGACGCCGCGGGGCGGCCGGAGAAGGGCACGTGGCCAAGGTGAGGCGGAGAGCGCCTCGTTGTCTTGATAGTTTCCACACCGGCCGCTGCGTGTCTGCGGGGGCCCCCATGCTCGCCCTCAGGAAAGGGGCGCAGAGCCATGGAGGTGGCTGCTGTGAGCTGCGGCCAGGGCAGGCGCCGGCCTCAGCTTCTGAGCAACAGGCAGAACTTTGAGGGGGACCCCCTGGCCTGGCGGCTGCCCCCACAAGCCCTCAGCAGACGGGCTCCAGCCTGGGCTCCGCAGGCGCCTGCTGTCAGGCCTGAGCCCGACAGGGCCAGGGAGGTCTGTTCCCCGCGTTTTCACCGGCGTCCCCGGAGAGCAGGCGCCTTTCCACGCGGCGGGCCGGGTCCTGTTTCCTTGGAACCACCTCCTGTCGCAAGTGGAGATTTGACAACGAGCGCCTCCCCCCGCTGCGTCCCGCGGGCCTTTGGCGTCCTCCGGGCCCGGTTGTCTTTGCTCCTGTCCCAGAGCTCGGTTCACCGACTCCACGGCAGGGTTGTGTCCCTGCGGCGGCCGCGCGGGGGGCAGCGGGCCCAGCCGCTCGTCGGGGGAGCGCCTGCCTTCCACGAAAGCCTTCAGAGCTCCCTGAACCAGGTGAGCTGCCCGCCCCGCGGCCGCCCTCAGGCCCCTGCCCGACAGGTGAGTGGGTTGCCGGACACCTGCAGTCCGTCCGGCTAAGGGACCGTCAGGGACGTGAGGCAGCTGTGCGCGACCCGGAGCAGGTAAACGCGGAAACCGGGCAGACGTTTGCCGCGGGGTTGCGCTAACAAATGTCGTGGCATCACCTCATCCAGAAATAACAGGGCGTGGCGTTGAGAGCCCCGCTCAGGGCGACGTCTGGGGAAGTTGCCAGAAGTTTGGCTCATCTCCCTACTGGCCCCTGGCCCTGGCTGCACGAGGCCAGCAGCACTTCATAAAAACCGTTTTGTTCAAACAGCAGAAATAAACCAAACGTCTTTTCTGTTCCCTTCTCTCTGGCGGCGGCCCCAGCCCCGTTCGGCTGTCCTTGGATGTGAACTTGGCTTTGGGGGCGTCACAGGGCCCTGCGGGCCATGGAGACCCTCGCTGGACGGTGACCCTTTGCCGAAGGTCAGTGGCTGCTGTTCAGCGACCGCAGTGTGGTCCTCGGGGACCTTGTTAGCCACACGACCGACCTGACCAGACCACAGGCTCTGGGTGACACATGTCTCCCTCAGCAGGTGGCTCTGACCGATGGGGGTGGGGTGGGGGGCAGGAGCTGCTGGGGCCAGGCAGGCTGGGGGGCGGCCCGGGGGGAGCTGCAAGTGCGGGAGGCTCTCCAGGAGGGAAGCCCAGGAGCGCCCCTGGCCCTGGGTCAACCCACCCAGAGGGACCCCGACACAGGGAGACTCCACTGCCCGGGATGGGCCCCACCCCAGGTCAGTGGGCCGGGCGTGGCCAGTGCCTCAGGGGCTCCAGCCGCAGATGCTGACCCTTCCTTGAGCCCCGCCCCTGGAGGGTGCTCACCTCACTGAGCCCAGGCGGCTGCCGTTCAGCTTCAGCTGGCTGAGCTTGGGCAAGTGCACCCCTGTGGGGCACAGGAAGGAGACTGGGTGGCGGCCCTTTATGCGCCGGCCTTGCCCCGGCTCCAGGCCCCGGCTGGGACGCAGGCGCACAGGGAGGGCGGGGCACAGGGCTGCCGGGGAGCTGCTGCACCCCCAGACCACGCCGTCCCTCAGCACACAGCATGGGGTGCCAGGCCATGGGGACCCTCCAGCTCACATCCCTGTGTAACCCAAGGATCCTGGGGAAGGGGTACAGGGAGGGCTTAGGGGCTGCAGGGCAGGCTGGTGGGCACAGGGAAGGGCAAGGCATACGAGTGGGCGGGGCCTGGGTGCCTGTGGCCTCAGAGCAGCCTGGCCTAGGGTGCAGGCGCCCGGGGCGGGGGTCGAGCTCTCACCGAAGCTCCCCAGGCTGTGCTCGCGGGTGTCCACGCGCAGCTCCAGCACAGTCACTTGCCGGAGGTCACTCACCTGGGCCAGGGCCTGCTGCAGAAACAACGGGACAGCCCGGAGTAGGCGGGGTGTGGCATTGGCCCCGAGCTGCCTCTGATGGCCATGGGGGCTTCGGCAGGTGATGGCAAGGACATGAGTGGAGGCTGATGGGCCCTTGCCGAGGGCTGGACCCTGCCGAGGGCTGGACTCTGCCGAGGACTGGACCCTGCTGAGGGCTGAGGGCTGCCAGGGGCCCTGGGACAGGCCAAAGTGGCCTGGAGCCGCCATGCACAACAGGACGTTCACACCACAAGCCTCTGTGTCTGGGGCTGCTTCGCACGCAGCAAGTAGGGTCTCCACGCTGGCCGGATGGCAGCCATGACAAGGGCCCTGAAGGACCCGGGTCTGGGGTTAGGGAGAGGGCTGCAGGGGCGGAAAGAGGGGGACCAGTGTCGCGGCCTTGGAGCATTCATAAGACCCCGACAGAATCCTGGACGGTGTGGAGGGCAAGGATGACCTCGTGACCTCGGGCAGCGCCCCAAGCTGGTGCCTGGGATCTGCCCCAGAGGATGCTCAGGGCAGGACGGCAAGGGCGCTGGAGGCTCCGGGCTTCAGAGCCAGAGGGTGCTCTCGCCTCCCTTTGTCTCAGGAAAGCCCGGGAATGGCTTGGCGGAGACAGCCCCGGCCAGAGCCTCGGGGAGAAGTGGGTGGCCTGGTCCGCGCAGGGGCTGCGGGGCTGCGGCGAGGCCGCCAGGAAGCCAGTCACCCCAGCTTCCAGTGGGCGGTGGCGTCACATGGTGGCCCAAAAAGGACGGGCCTGTGGGGCGTGTCCCCAGACAAGGGCCGGGCGGACGCTCCCCACTGGATGCTGGTGTCACTGTGGCCCCAGGAGGCCGGACGCAGACCCCCCCACCCCGCAGAGCTCCCAGGGCACCCCTCCCGCTGTGAATCCAGACCTGGCATGTGAGGGTGCGGAGCCCTGCTGAGGACCTGCCTCCAGTCCTGCACGTGTGGGTGCCGTGAGGAGCTGCGGGTGGACCGGGGCCCTGAGGTGACCCTCCACCCTGCACCAGGGCAGAGCGGGCGCTGGCTGCAGGGCGCAGAGGCCCCACCAGGGCGGGCGTGGGAAGGGGCTGGCGGTGCACACGGCGCAGGAGCCGGCCACCCGCCCGTGGCTCTAGAGAAGTTACCCCAAAGGCGCCCAAGGCCAAAGCCCAAAAGCCAAAGCCCAGGGCTACACAACACAACACCCACGGCCGGGGCCTGTGGCTAGAGCCCATCCAGGGACAGGCCCCGACGGGGGGAAGGTCAGTCTGTGGGTCTCCCTGGCGCGCAACTGCTCAGGCCTCGGGCTCAGGGACAGACAGGGAGACGGGGCTCACTGTGGCCGCATGGGCGGCCGCCTCCCCCAGGAGGCCTCCGGGATGGTCACACTGGTCACCGGGAGTCTGGACCACACTGGCCAGTAGTGACGGTCACTGCTGGTCCCCTGAGGTGCTGTCAGAGACACCCAGTGCGCGCAGCTCTGTGAGAAGTTGGGTGACACCAACAACAGCTCTTTGAGACACCAGGACTGGCCTTGGGGCTCCTTTTCCTGCCCCCCCAGACCAGCAAGGCCCCCCTTCCTCCAGAGGCAGCACAGCCCCCAGCCCCCTGCCGCTGCCTTACAGCCTCTCTCAGGGAGCCCCACCCACAGGTCTGATTGGACTGTTTCAATCCTTGGCTGGCTGGACCATTCGGCACCAGTCAGCTCGGAGCTCGCACCTGATCCATCCCTTCCACAGTGCAGGAAGTGCACATAGAGGGCGGTTGCTGGGCTGCGAGCCACGGCCCTCGCTGCCTGCCCTTGCTGGGGTCTCGGCCCTCCAGCTGACAATGGCCAGCGAGGGGGGGGGTCTGGGGGGCCCTGCTTGGGTGTGGGGCGCAGGGCTGCCCAATAGGGCACAGATGGGAACTTGCTGGGCCTTAGGGCGAGCTCAACCCTGCACCCCAGACTCAGGAGAAAGTCTCTTGCCCCAGAGGTGGTCGGGGCGCCCCAAGCCCACCTGGCCGGCCCAGATACCTGGTTCCTTCCTCTGGCCCACATCTCCGCTCCCCAGCGCCCTTCGCACTGAGTGCTGTGCCCTTGGCGGGGGCATCCTGCCCCCCGTCACTGCTGGGAGGCACAGCCTCCTTCCTGGCTCACGCGGCCCCGGAGCCCAGGGCTGGCACTCCGCCCGTGCCCAACACTCACCAGCCGAGCAGGCGACAGGTAGTCCTCCACCAGCTGCTCCCCAAGGCCGCGCCCCGGGCCCCCTGGGGCCTTGCTCTGCGGGCTGGGGTTGTGCAGCCCCCGCCAGCTCAGCTCTCGCACCTGCACACGGGCCGTGCTGGGCCGGGACGCGTGGCTCAGTCCTGGCCTGGGTCCATCCGCCTCCGCCCTGCGGCCAGGCAGAGGGCAGAGCCACTGAGTGGTCTCCTGCTCACCCGGCCCACTTGAGACGCCCTACGGCCCTTGACACCTCCCGATACCCAACAAGTGCCTGGGCCTCCCAGAGCAGGCTCCTGGCCTGGCCCGGGGTGCCCTCGCCTGCTTGGGGGGAGTCCTGCCCACAGCCTGGGTTCACACCCTAGCCAGGTGGGGGCCCTCAGGGTCCACAGCACCTGCTGATTCCAGCCCCCCACCTGCGGCCCCAAGTCTGCTCTGGGCGGGGAGGGGCAGGGGACGGGGGCTGAGGCGGTGTGCCCAGCTGCCCAGTGCCACTGCTGCCTCAGGTCCTGGCCTTAAGCCCTCCACCAGGTGGGCCCTGAGCCCGAGCCCAGCACCAGGTCCCACCTGTGCTGGGAGCCCCTTACCTGGCGGCAGCTGCCTCTTCCCACCGTGGGTCAAACATCCGGGCAGGGGGCTGGCATGTGGCCCTGGGGGCACCTTCAAGAGACTATGGGTTGGACCTTGGGCAGGTCAGTGTGGCCAGGGGCACATGGACAGGCTGGGCCAAGGCCACAGGGCCCACAGGCCAGCAGCATGGAGGCAGCAGGGGCTGTCGGCCTGGGCCTGGCCCTCAGTCCCCTTTGACCGTCCTGACAGGGAGCCTGGCCTGACAGGGAGACAGGGCCAGGCGGGTGCCTGCCTGGGTCCCTCCAGTGCAAGTGCCCGGTCACCATTCAAATTCCTACACCTCTCGACCCGCCCGCCTCCAAAGGGGCCCTCGAGCTGCCCGGCCCCATGGCGAGGGCAGAGCCACACCTGCTTGCTGGTGTTGCTCCATCAGGGCTTGGGCGCCGTGTCCCCAGGGTGGAGGGTCCGGCTCCCTCCGGCCGAGTCCCGGCCCTACGCCCCCCGCTGCTCTCTCCCGCCCTTCCAGGCCTGCTTTCCCAGGAGACTGACCTTCACAGCCTCTGCCGCAGCTCTGGCCGCCTGCAGGCCTCCCCGGGGTCTGGTGGGCTGGGCCGGCGGTGGTCTGCGTGGCCACGCCCGCTCACATTGCCCTCCAACTGTGGATGTGCTGCAGCTTGCTGGCCTGCCTCCTGCTCATTGGCCTCCGTGGACATCCGGGTTTCCCCCTGGCCATCACACCAGAGACCCCCCCACTTGGGCCGGGAGAGTGCTCGGCTGGGCTTTGGCAGACGTGCTGGGCTCCTGGGCCTCGGTGGCCTCGTCTGGAAAGTGACCTGGACACCAAGGGTCAGGGGAGGCGGGAACTTTCAGGGAGGCCCAGTGCTCCGCCTCATGCCGTTTCGGCCGGGATATCTTTGCAGAGGAGCCCTCCGCAGCCTGCCTTTCCCCAGCTGGAGAAGGGCCGGGTGCCAGGAAGGAGACCCTCCTGCCAGGGCCTGCCCATGACTAGGCCCGGGGGGCTGAGCCCAGGGGGTCCAGGGCCAGACGGGGCTGGATCTGGGGCTCCCGTCCTCACGCTGGCCCTGGCGCTCACGCACTGGCCGCGCCTGCCCGCGCTGCCACAGGCCCTGCTGGGACCAGGCCCTGCCCCGGGGTGGGCCCCAGCCCCGCCTGTAAGCCAGCGAGGGGGCGCCGGCCTGGCCCGCTCCTCGGGGAGCCCCGCATACCCGCACCTCTTCACCGGAGGGGAGGGGCGCTGAGGACCCACCTCCCCAGCAAGGAGGTCTGGGTTCCCCGCCTCTGCCTCCCCCACAAGCCGGCTTGGGGCCTCTCTAGCCGGTGACCCCCGGTCCCCGGGGCGGCCGGGGTGTGGGCAGGGTCCTGGGGGGCCCATTTGATATGTGGGGTGCCGCTGCACCCCCTCCGCGCCACAAAGTGTGGAGGCGCCGGACCCCAAGGCGCGCAGGGCTCTCACCGGAGGGAGGCGCCGGCCGGCGGGGCTGGGCTGGGCCCGGCGCCCTCCGCGGCCCTGGGGCGCTCCTCGGACGGCGGGGCTCTTCCGGCCCGGGGTTGCAGCCTGGCGCCATGGCAACGGGGGCGGGGTCCCATTTGAATATTCAAATCCCCGGAACCCCGGGCCGGGCTGGGGGCCACGCCCCCAACAGCGGGGGCCGGGCCGGGCCGGGCCGGGCGGGTCAGCCCGAGCGGTCCCCGCGGGCGCGCCTGGGGCGGGGCTTGGGGGGCGTGGGGGCGTGGGGGGCGTGGGGGCGTGGGGGCGTGGGGGGCGTGGGGGCGTGGGGGCGTGGGGGGCGTGGGGGGCGTGGGGGCGTGGGGGGCGTGGGGGTGGGCGGGGGGGGCGTGGGGGGCGTGGGGGCGTGGGGGCGTGTGGGGGCGTTGGGGTGGGGGCGTGGGGGCGTGGGGGCGTGGGGGCGTGGGGGGCGTGGGGGCGTGGGGGGCGTGGGGCGTGGGGGCGTGGGGGCGTGGGGGCGTGGGGGCGTGGGGGCGTGGGGGCGTGGGGGGCGGGGCGTGGGGGGCGTGGGGGGCGTGGGGGGCGTGGGGCCCCACCCGGGCGCCCGCGCGGACGGCAGGTGTCGGGCCCCGCCCGAGGCCCCCCAGGGCGCCGTCCCCGGGCGCGGGGCTCCGCGTGCGGCGCGGCGGGTGCCCCGGCGGAGGCCCCCGGGAAGCGGCCCTCGCGCCCCCGCCCTACGCGGGTCCCGCCGGCGCAGACGCCGCGGCCCGGGGCGCCCCG
>NW_028167739.1:0-24914 GCF_964194135.1 Talpa europaea
AGAAATGACAGAAGAATAAGCCGAAAAAGCAGAAATGACAGAAGAATAAGAAGAAACAGCAGAAATAACAGAAGAATAAGCCAAGAAAGCAGAAATAACAGAAGATTCAGCTGAGGAAGTAGCAGAAAAAGCAGAAGAATAAGAAGTAATTGAAAAAGAAGAAAATGCAGAAGAAACAGAAGAAGACGAAGAAGACGGAGTTGTAGAACTACAAGAAGACAAGAAGAACTAAAAGAGCAAGTAGAACAAGAAGTAGAAACAGAAGACTAAGTGGCAAAAGCAGAAACAACAGAAGAATAAGCCGAGACAGAAGAAATAACAGCGGAATAAGCCGAAACAGCTGAAATAAGAGAAGAATAAGCCGAAACAGCAGAAGTAACAGAAGAAAAAGTTGAAAACGAAGCAGAAGAAGCAGCAGAAGTTGAAGTAATTGAAACAACAGAAAGTACAGAGAAACAGAAGAAGATGAAGAAGCAGGCCATTTAGAACTACAAGAAGAACAAGATGAACAAGTAGAACAAGAGGTAGAAAGAGAATAAGACGAAAACGTAGAAATAACAGAGGAATCAGCCGAAAAGGCAGAATTCACAGAAGAATAAGCCGAAAATGAAGAAATAACAGAAGAATCAGCAGAAGAAGCCAAAAAAGCAGAAGTAATTGAAAAAACAAAAAGTGCAAACGAAACAGAGGAACTTGAAGAAGAAGAAGGACATGTAGAACTACAAGAAGAACAAGAACAACTAGAAGAACAAGAAGAAGAAACAGAAGAATAAGAGGAAAAAGCAGAAATAACAGACTAAGCCGAGAAAGCAGAAATAACGGAAGAATAGGCTGAAGAAGAAGCAGAAGAAGAAGCAGAAACTGAAAATGCAGATGCAGTGATACAGAAGAACATGAAGAAGTAGAATAGGGTGATGTAGTACTACAAGAAGAACAAGAAGAACTACAAGAACAAGAAGAACTAGAAGTGGAAACAGAACAATAACACGAAAAAGTAGAAATAACAGAAGAATAAGCCTAAAAGGCAGAATTTACTGAAGAATAAGCCGAAAAAGGAGAAATAACTGCAGATAGAGCTGAATAAGGAGCAGAAGAAGCAGAAGAAGAGCAAGTAACTGAAAACACAAAAAGTGCAGAAGAAACTGAAGATGAAGAAGAAGAAGGACATGTTGAACTACAAGATGAAAAAGAAGAACAAGAAGAAGCAGATGAACAAGAAGAGGAAACAGAAGAATAAAAGGAAAAGGCAGAAATGACAGAAGAATAAGCCGAAAAAGCAGAAATGACAGAAGAATAAGAAGAAACAGCAGAAATAACAGAAGAATAAGCCAAGAAAGCAGAAATAACAGAAGATTCAGCTGAGGAAGTAGCAGAAAAAGCAGAAGAATAAGAAGTAATTGAAAAAGAAGAAAATGCAGAAGAAACAGAAGAAGACAAAGAAGAAGAAGGAGTTGTAGAACTACAAGAAGACAAGAAGAACTAAAAGAGCAAGTAGAACAGGAAGTAGAAACAGAAGAATAAGTGGCAAAAGCAGAAACAACAGAAGAATAAGCCGAGACAGAAGAAATAACAGCGGAATAAGCCGAAACATCTGAAATAAGAGAAGAATAAGCCGAAACAGCAGAAGTAACAGAAGAAAAAGTTGAAAACGAAGCAGAAGAAGCAGCAGAAGTTGAAGTAATTGAAACAACAGAAAGTACAGAGAAACAGAAGAAGATGAAGAAGCAGGACATTTAGAACTACAAGAAGAACAACAAGAACAAGATGAACAAGTAGAACAAGAGGTAGAAAGAGAATAAGACGAAAACGTAGAAATAACAGAGGAATCAGCCGAAAAGGCAGAATTCACAGAAGAATAAGCCGAAAATGAAGAAATAAAAGAAGAATCAGCTGAAGAAGCCAAAAAAGCAGAAGTAATTGAAAAAACAAAAAGTGCAAAATAAACAGAGGAACTTGAAGAAGAAGAAGGACATGTAGAACTACAAGAAGAACAAGAACAACTAGAAGAACAAGAAGAAGAAACAGAAGAATAAGAGGAAAAAGCAGAAATAACAGACTAAGCCGAGAAAGCAGAAATAACGGAAGAATAGGCTGAAGAAGAAGCAGAAGAAGAAGCAGAAACTGAAAATGCAGATGCAGTGATACAGAAGAACATGAAGAAGTAGAATAGGGTGATGTAGTACTACAAGAAGAACAAGAAGAACTACAAGAACAAGAAGAACTAGAAGTGGAAACAGAACAATAACACGAAAAAGTAGAAATAACAGAAGAATAAGCCTAAAAGGCAGAATTTACTGAAGAATAAGCCGAAAAAGGAGAAATAACTGCAGATAGAGCTGAATAAGGAGCAGAAGAAGCAGAAGAAGAGCAAGTAACTGAAAACACAAAAAGTGCAGAAGAAACTGAAGATGAAGAAGAAGAAGGACATGTTGAACTACAAGATGAAAAAGAAGAACAAGAAGAAGCAGATGAACAAGAAGAGGAAACAGAAGAATAAAAGGAAAAGGCAGAAATGACAGAAGAATAAGCCGAAAAAGCAGAAATGACAGAAGAATAAGAAGAAACAGCAGAAATAACAGAAGAATAAGCCAAGAAAGCAGAAATAACAGAAGATTCAGCTGAGGAAGTAGCAGAAAAAGCAGAAGAATAAGAAGTAATTGAAAAAGAAGAAAATGCAGAAGAAACAGAAGAAGACGAAGAAGACGGAGTTGTAGAACTACAAGAAGACAAGAAGAACTAAAAGAGCAAGTAGAACAAGAAGTAGAAACAGAAGACTAAGTGGCAAAAGCAGAAACAACAGAAGAATAAGCCGAGACAGAAGAAATAACAGCGGAATAAGCCGAAACAGCTGAAATAAGAGAAGAATAAGCCGAAACAGCAGAAGTAACAGAAGAAAAAGTTGAAAACGAAGCAGAAGAAGCAGCAGAAGTTGAAGTAATTGAAACAACAGAAAGTACAGAGAAACAGAAGAAGATGAAGAAGCAGGCCATTTAGAACTACAAGAAGAACAAGATGAACAAGTAGAACAAGAGGTAGAAAGAGAATAAGACGAAAACGTAGAAATAACAGAGGAATCAGCCGAAAAGGCAGAATTCACAGAAGAATAAGCCGAAAATGAAGAAATAACAGAAGAATCAGCAGAAGAAGCCAAAAAAGCAGAAGTAATTGAAAAAACAAAAAGTGCAAACGAAACAGAGGAACTTGAAGAAGAAGAAGGACATGTAGAACTACAAGAAGAACAAGAACAACTAGAAGAACAAGAAGAAGAAACAGAAGAATAAGAGGAAAAAGCAGAAATAACAGACTAAGCCGAGAAAGCAGAAATAACGGAAGAATAGGCTGAAGAAGAAGCAGAAGAAGAAGCAGAAACTGAAAATGCAGATGCAGTGATACAGAAGAACATGAAGAAGTAGAATAGGGTGATGTAGTACTACAAGAAGAACAAGAAGAACTACAAGAACAAGAAGAACTAGAAGTGGAAACAGAACAATAACACGAAAAAGTAGAAATAACAGAAGAATAAGCCTAAAAGGCAGAATTTACTGAAGAATAAGCCGAAAAAGGAGAAATAACTGCAGATAGAGCTGAATAAGGAGCAGAAGAAGCAGAAGAAGAGCAAGTAACTGAAAACACAAAAAGTGCAGAAGAAACTGAAGATGAAGAAGAAGAAGGACATGTTGAACTACAAGATGAAAAAGAAGAACAAGAAGAAGCAGATGAACAAGAAGAGGAAACAGAAGAATAAAAGGAAAAGGCAGAAATGACAGAAGAATAAGCCGAAAAAGCAGAAATGACAGAAGAATAAGAAGAAACAGCAGAAATAACAGAAGAATAAGCCAAGAAAGCAGAAATAACAGAAGATTCAGCTGAGGAAGTAGCAGAAAAAGCAGAAGAATAAGAAGTAATTGAAAAAGAAGAAAATGCAGAAGAAACAGAAGAAGACAAAGAAGAAGAAGGAGTTGTAGAACTACAAGAAGACAAGAAGAACTAAAAGAGCAAGTAGAACAGGAAGTAGAAACAGAAGAATAAGTGGCAAAAGCAGAAACAACAGAAGAATAAGCCGAGACAGAAGAAATAACAGCGGAATAAGCCGAAACATCTGAAATAAGAGAAGAATAAGCCGAAACAGCAGAAGTAACAGAAGAAAAAGTTGAAAACGAAGCAGAAGAAGCAGCAGAAGTTGAAGTAATTGAAACAACAGAAAGTACAGAGAAACAGAAGAAGATGAAGAAACAGGACATTTAGAACTACAAGAAGAACAACAAGAACAAGATGAACAAGTAGAACAAGAGGTAGAAAGAGAATAAGACGAAAACGTAGAAATAACAGAGGAATCAGCCGAAAAGGCAGAATTCACAGAAGAATAAGCCGAAAATGAAGAAATAAAAGAAGAATCAGCAGAAGAAGCCAAAAAAGCAGAAGTAATTGAAAAAACAAAAAGTGCAAAATAAACAGAGGAACTTGAAGAAGAAGAAGGACATGTAGAACTACAAGAAGAACAAGAACAACTAGAAGAACAAGAAGAAGAAACAGAAGAATAAGAGGAAAAAGCAGAAATAACAGACTAAGCCGAGAAAGCAGAAATAACGGAAGAATAGGCTGAAGAAGAAGCAGAAGAAGAAGCAGAAACTGAAAATGCAGATGCAGTGATACAGAAGAACATGAAGAAGTAGAATAGGGTGATGTAGTACTACAAGAAGAACAAGAAGAACTACAAGAACAAGAAGAACTAGAAGTGGAAACAGAACAATAACACGAAAAAGTAGAAATAACAGAAGAATAAGCCTAAAAGGCAGAATTTACTGAAGAATAAGCCGAAAAAGGAGAAATAACTGCAGATAGAGCTGAATAAGGAGCAGAAGAAGCAGAAGAAGAGCAAGTAACTGAAAACACAAAAAGTGCAGAAGAAACTGAAGATGAAGAAGAAGAAGGACATGTTGAACTACAAGATGAAAAAGAAGAACAAGAAGAAGCAGATGAACAAGAAGAGGAAACAGAAGAATAAAAGGAAAAGGCAGAAATGACAGAAGAATAAGCCGAAAAAGCAGAAATGACAGAAGAATAAGAAGAAACAGCAGAAATAACAGAAGAATAAGCCAAGAAAGCAGAAATAACAGAAGATTCAGCTGAGGAAGTAGCAGAAAAAGCAGAAGAATAAGAAGTAATTGAAAAAGAAGAAAATGCAGAAGAAACAGAAGAAGACAAAGAAGAAGAAGGAGTTGTAGAACTACAAGAAGACAAGAAGAACTAAAAGAGCAAGTAGAACAGGAAGTAGAAACAGAAGAATAAGTGGCAAAAGCAGAAACAACAGAAGAATAAGCCGAGACAGAAGAAATAACAGCGGAATAAGCCGAAACATCTGAAATAAGAGAAGAATAAGCCGAAACAGCAGAAGTAACAGAAGAAAAAGTTGAAAACGAAGCAGAAGAAGCAGCAGAAGTTGAAGTAATTGAAACAACAGAAAGTACAGAGAAACAGAAGAAGATGAAGAAGCAGGACATTTAGAACTACAAGAAGAACAACAAGAACAAGATGAACAAGTAGAACAAGAGGTAGAAAGAGAATAAGACGAAAACGTAGAAATAACAGAGGAATCAGCCGAAAAGGCAGAATTCACAGAAGAATAAGCCGAAAATGAAGAAATAAAAGAAGAATCAGCTGAAGAAGCCAAAAAAGCAGAAGTAATTGAAAAAACAAAAAGTGCAAAATAAACAGAGGAACTTGAAGAAGAAGAAGGACATGTAGAACTACAAGAAGAACAAGAACAACTAGAAGAACAAGAAGAAGAAAGAGAAGAATAAGAGGAAAAAGCAGAAATAACAGACTAAGCCGAGAAAGCAGAAATAACGGAAGAATAGGCTGAAGAAGAAGCAGAAGAAGAAGCAGAAACTGAAAATGCAGATGCAGTGATACAGAAGAACATGAAGAAGTAGAATAGGGTGATGTAGTACTACAAGAAGAACAAGAAGAACTACAAGAACAAGAAGAACTAGAAGTGGAAACAGAACAATAACACGAAAAAGTAGAAATAACAGAAGAATAAGCCTAAAAGGCAGAATTTACTGAAGAATAAGCCGAAAAAGGAGAAATAACTGCAGATAGAGCTGAATAAGGAGCAGAAGAAGCAGAAGAAGAGCAAGTAACTGAAAACACAAAAAGTGCAGAAGAAACTGAAGATGAAGAAGAAGAAGGACATGTTGAACTACAAGATGAAAAAGAAGAACAAGAAGAAGCAGATGAACAAGAAGAGGAAACAGAAGAATAAAAGGAAAAGGCAGAAATGACAGAAGAATAAGCCGAAAAAGCAGAAATGACAGAAGAATAAGAAGAAACAGCAGAAATAACAGAAGAATAAGCCAAGAAAGCAGAAATAACAGAAGATTCAGCTGAGGAAGTAGCAGAAAAAGCAGAAGAATAAGAAGTAATTGAAAAAGAAGAAAATGCAGAAGAAACAGAAGAAGACGAAGAAGACGGAGTTGTAGAACTACAAGAAGACAAGAAGAACTAAAAGAGCAAGTAGAACAAGAAGTAGAAACAGAAGACTAAGTGGCAAAAGCAGAAACAACAGAAGAATAAGCCGAGACAGAAGAAATAACAGCGGAATAAGCCGAAACAGCTGAAATAAGAGAAGAATAAGCCGAAACAGCAGAAGTAACAGAAGAAAAAGTTGAAAACGAAGCAGAAGAAGCAGCAGAAGTTGAAGTAATTGAAACAACAGAAAGTACAGAGAAACAGAAGAAGATGAAGAAGCAGGCCATTTAGAACTACAAGAAGAACAAGATGAACAAGTAGAACAAGAGGTAGAAAGAGAATAAGACGAAAACGTAGAAATAACAGAGGAATCAGCCGAAAAGGCAGAATTCACAGAAGAATAAGCCGAAAATGAAGAAATAACAGAAGAATCAGCAGAAGAAGCCAAAAAAGCAGAAGTAATTGAATAAACAAAAAGTGCAAACGAAACAGAGGAACTTGAAGAAGAAGAAGGACATGTAGAACTACAAGAAGAACAAGAACAACTAGAAGAACAAGAAGAAGAAACAGAAGAATAAGAGGAAAAAGCAGAAATAACAGACTAAGCCGAGAAAGCAGAAATAACGGAAGAATAGGCTGAAGAAGAAGCAGAAGAAGAAGCAGAAACTGAAAATGCAGATGCAGTGATACAGAAGAACATGAAGAAGTAGAATAGGGTGATGTAGTACTACAAGAAGAACAAGAAGAACTACAAGAACAAGAAGAACTAGAAGTGGAAACAGAACAATAACACGAAAAAGTAGAAATAACAGAAGAATAAGCCTAAAAGGCAGAATTTACTGAAGAATAAGCCGAAAAAGGAGAAATAACTGCAGATAGAGCTGAATAAGGAGCAGAAGAAGCAGAAGAAGAGCAAGTAACTGAAAACACAAAAAGTGCAGAAGAAACTGAAGATGAAGAAGAAGAAGGACATGTTGAACTACAAGATGAAAAAGAAGAACAAGAAGAAGCAGATGAACAAGAAGAGGAAACAGAAGAATAAAAGGAAAAGGCAGAAATGACAGAAGAATAAGCCGAAAAAGCAGAAATGACAGAAGAATAAGAAGAAACAGCAGAAATAACAGAAGAATAAGCCAAGAAAGCAGAAATAACAGAAGATTCAGCTGAGGAAGTAGCAGAAAAAGCAGAAGAATAAGAAGTAATTGAAAAAGAAGAAAATGCAGAAGAAACAGAAGAAGACAAAGAAGAAGAAGGAGTTGTAGAACTACAAGAAGACAAGAAGAACTAAAAGAGCAAGTAGAACAGGAAGTAGAAACAGAAGAATAAGTGGCAAAAGCAGAAACAACAGAAGAATAAGCCGAGACAGAAGAAATAACAGCGGAATAAGCCGAAACATCTGAAATAAGAGAAGAATAAGCCGAAACAGCAGAAGTAACAGAAGAAAAAGTTGAAAACGAAGCAGAAGAAGCAGCAGAAGTTGAAGTAATTGAAACAACAGAAAGTACAGAGAAACAGAAGAAGATGAAGAAACAGGACATTTAGAACTACAAGAAGAACAACAAGAACAAGATGAACAAGTAGAACAAGAGATAGAAAGAGAATAAGACGAAAACGTAGAAATAACAGAGGAATCAGCCGAAAAGGCAGAATTCACAGAAGAATAAGCCGAAAATGAAGAAATAAAAGAAGAATCAGCTGAAGAAGCCAAAAAAGCAGAAGTAATTGAAAAAACAAAAAGTGCAAAATAAACAGAGGAACTTGAAGAAGAAGAAGGACATGTAGAACTACAAGAAGAACAAGAACAACTAGAAGAACAAGAAGAAGAAACAGAAGAATAAGAGGAAAAAGCAGAAATAACAGACTAAGCCGAGAAAGCAGAAATAACGGAAGAATAGGCTGAAGAAGAAGCAGAAGAAGAAGCAGAAACTGAAAATGCAGATGCAGTGATACAGAAGAACATGAAGAAGTAGAATAGGGTGATGTAGTACTACAAGAAGAACAAGAAGAACTACAAGAACAAGAAGAACTAGAAGTGGAAACAGAACAATAACACGAAAAAGTAGAAATAACAGAAGAATAAGCCTAAAAGGCAGAATTTACTGAAGAATAAGCCGAAAAAGGAGAAATAACTGCAGATAGAGCTGAATAAGGAGCAGAAGAAGCAGAAGAAGAGCAAGTAACTGAAAACACAAAAAGTGCAGAAGAAACTGAAGATGAAGAAGAAGAAGGACATGTTGAACTACAAGATGAAAAAGAAGAACAAGAAGAAGCAGATGAACAAGAAGAGGAAACAGAAGAATAAAAGGAAAAGGCAGAAATGACAGAAGAATAAGCCGAAAAAGCAGAAATGACAGAAGAATAAGAAGAAACAGCAGAAATAACAGAAGAATAAGCCAAGAAAGCAGAAATAACAGAAGATTCAGCTGAGGAAGTAGCAGAAAAAGCAGAAGAATAAGAAGTAATTGAAAAAGAAGAAAATGCAGAAGAAACAGAAGAAGACAAAGAAGAAGAAGGAGTTGTAGAACTACAAGAAGACAAGAAGAACTAAAAGAGCAAGTAGAACAGGAAGTAGAAACAGAAGAATAAGTGGCAAAAGCAGAAACAACAGAAGAATAAGCCGAGACAGAAGAAATAACAGCGGAATAAGCCGAAACATCTGAAATAAGAGAAGAATAAGCCGAAACAGCAGAAGTAACAGAAGAAAAAGTTGAAAACGAAGCAGAAGAAGCAGCAGAAGTTGAAGTAATTGAAACAACAGAAAGTACAGAGAAACAGAAGAAGATGAAGAAGCAGGACATTTAGAACTACAAGAAGAACAACAAGAACAAGATGAACAAGTAGAACAAGAGGTAGAAAGAGAATAAGACGAAAACGTAGAAATAACAGAGGAATCAGCCGAAAAGGCAGAATTCACAGAAGAATAAGCCGAAAATGAAGAAATAAAAGAAGAATCAGCTGAAGAAGCCAAAAAAGCAGAAGTAATTGAAAAAACAAAAAGTGCAAAATAAACAGAGGAACTTGAAGAAGAAGAAGGACATGTAGAATTACAAGAAGAACAAGAACAACTAGAAGAACAAGAAGAAGAAACAGAAGAATAAGAGGAAAAAGCAGAAATAACAGACTAAGCCGAGAAAGCAGAAATAACGGAAGAATAGGCTGAAGAAGAAGCAGAAGAAGAAGCAGAAACTGAAAATGCAGATGCAGTGATACAGAAGAACATGAAGAAGTAGAATAGGGTGATGTAGTACTACAAGAAGAACAAGAAGAACTACAAGAACAAGAAGAACTAGAAGTGGAAACAGAACAATAACACGAAAAAGTAGAAATAACAGAAGAATAAGCCTAAAAGGCAGAATTTACTGAAGAATAAGCCGAAAAAGGAGAAATAACTGCAGATAGAGCTGAATAAGGAGCAGAAGAAGCAGAAGAAGAGCAAGTAACTGAAAACACAAAAAGTGCAGAAGAAACTGAAGATGAAGAAGAAGAAGGACATGTTGAACTACAAGATGAAAAAGAAGAACAAGAAGAAGCAGATGAACAAGAAGAGGAAACAGAAGAATAAAAGGAAAAGGCAGAAATGACAGAAGAATAAGCCGAAAAAGCAGAAATGACAGAAGAATAAGAAGAAACAGCAGAAATAACAGAAGAATAAGCCAAGAAAGCAGAAATAACAGAAGATTCAGCTGAGGAAGTAGCAGAAAAAGCAGAAGAATAAGAAGTAATTGAAAAAGAAGAAAATGCAGAAGAAACAGAAGAAGACGAAGAAGACGGAGTTGTAGAACTACAAGAAGACAAGAAGAACTAAAAGAGCAAGTAGAACAAGAAGTAGAAACAGAAGACTAAGTGGCAAAAGCAGAAACAACAGAAGAATAAGCCGAGACAGAAGAAATAACAGCGGAATAAGCCGAAACAGCTGAAATAAGAGAAGAATAAGCCGAAACAGCAGAAGTAACAGAAGAAAAAGTTGAAAACGAAGCAGAAGAAGCAGCAGAAGTTGAAGTAATTGAAACAACAGAAAGTACAGAGAAACAGAAGAAGATGAAGAAGCAGGCCATTTAGAACTACAAGAAGAACAAGATGAACAAGTAGAACAAGAGGTAGAAAGAGAATAAGACGAAAACGTAGAAATAACAGTGGAATCAGCCGAAAAGGCAGAATTCACAGAAGAATAAGCCGAAAATGAAGAAATAACAGAAGAATCAGCAGAAGAAGCCAAAAAAGCAGAAGTAATTGAAAAAACAAAAAGTGCAAACGAAACAGAGGAACTTGAAGAAGAAGAAGGACATGTAGAACTACAAGAAGAACAAGAACAACTAGAAGAACAAGAAGAAGAAACAGAAGAATAAGAGGAAAAAGCAGAAATAACAGACTAAGCCGAGAAAGCAGAAATAACGGAAGAATAGGCTGAAGAAGAAGCAGAAGAAGAAGCAGAAACTGAAAATGCAGATGCAGTGATACAGAAGAACATGAAGAAGTAGAATAGGGTGATGTAGTACTACAAGAAGAACAAGAAGAACTACAAGAACAAGAAGAACTAGAAGTGGAAACAGAACAATAACACGAAAAAGTAGAAATAACAGAAGAATAAGCCTAAAAGGCAGAATTTACTGAAGAATAAGCCGAAAAAGGAGAAATAACTGCAGATAGAGCTGAATAAGGAGCAGAAGAAGCAGAAGAAGAGCAAGTAACTGAAAACACAAAAAGTGCAGAAGAAACTGAAGATGAAGAAGAAGAAGGACATGTTTGAACTACAAGATGAAAAAGAAGAACAAGAAGAAGCAGATGAACAAGAAGAGGAAACAGAAGAATAAAAGGAAAAGGCAGAAATGACAGAAGAATAAGCCGAAAAAGCAGAAATGACAGAAGAATAAGAAGAAACAGCAGAAATAACAGAAGAATAAGCCAAGAAAGCAGAAATAACAGAAGATTCAGCTGAGGAAGTAGCAGAAAAAGCAGAAGAATAAGAAGTAATTGAAAAAGAAGAAAATGCAGAAGAAACAGAAGAAGACAAAGAAGAAGAAGGAGTTGTAGAACTACAAGAAGACAAGAAGAACTAAAGAGCAAGTAGAACAGGAAGTAGAAACAGAAGAATAAGTGGCAAAAGCAGAAACAACAGAAGAATAAGCCGAGACAGAAGAAATAACAGCGGAATAAGCCGAAACATCTGAAATAAGAGAAGAATAAGCCGAAACAGCAGAAGTAACAGAAGAAAAAGTTGAAACGAAGCAGAAGAAGCAGCAGAAGTTGAAGTAATTGAAACAACAGAAAGTACAGAGAAACAGAAGAAGATGAAGAAGCAGGACATTTAGAACTACAAGAAGAACAACAAGAACAAGATGAACAAGTAGAACAAGAGGTAGAAAGAGAATAAGACGAAAACGTAGAAATAACAGAGGAATCAGCCGAAAAGGCAGAATTCACAGAAGAATAAGCCGAAAATGAAGAAATAAAAGAAGAATCAGCTGAAGAAGCCAAAAAAGCAGAAGTAATTGAAAAAACAAAAAGTGCAAAATAAACAGAGGAACTTGAAGAAGAAGAAGGACATGTAGAACTAAAGAAGAACAAGAACAACTAGAAGAAACAAGAAGAAGAAACAGAAGAATAAGAGGAAAAAGCAGAAATAACAGACTAAGCCGAGAAAGCAGAAATAACGGAAGAATAGGCTGAAGAAGAAGCAGAAGAAGAAGCAGAAACTGAAAATGCAGATGCAGTGATACAGAAGAACATGAAGAAGTAGAATAGGGTGATGTAGTACTACAAGAAGAACAAGAAGAACTACAAGAACAAGAAGAACTAGAAGTGGAAACAGAACAATAACACGAAAAAGTAGAAATAACAGAAGAATAAGCCTAAAAGGCAGAATTTACTGAAGAATAAGCCGAAAAAGGAGAAATAACTGCAGATAGAGCTGAATAAGGAGCAGAAGAAGCAGAAGAAGAGCAAGTAACTGAAAACACAAAAAGTGCAGAAGAAACTGAAGATGAAGAAGAAGAAGGACATGTTGAACTACAAGATGAAAAAGAAGAACAAGAAGAAGCAGATGAACAAGAAGAGGAAACAGAAGAATAAAAGGAAAAGGCAGAAATGACAGAAGAATAAGCCGAAAAAGCAGAAATGACAGAAGAATAAGAAGAAACAGCAGAAATAACAGAAGAATAAGCCAAGAAAGCAGAAATAACAGAAGATTCAGCTGAGGAAGTAGCAGAAAAAGCAGAAGAATAAGAAGTAATTGAAAAAGAAGAAAATGCAGAAGAAACAGAAGAAGACAAAGAAGAAGAAGGAGTTGTAGAACTACAAGAAGACAAGAAGAACTAAAAGAGCAAGTAGAACAAGAAGTAGAAACAGAAGACTAAGTGGCAAAAGCAGAAACAACAGAAGAATAAGCCGAGACAGAAGAAATAACAGCGGAATAAGCCGAAACAGCTGAAATAAGAGAAGAATAAGCCGAAACAGCAGAAGTAACAGAAGAAAAAGTTGAAAACGAAGCAGAAGAAGCAGCAGAAGTTGAAGTAATTGAAACAACAGAAAGTACAGAGAAACAGAAGAAGATGAAGAAGCAGGCCATTTAGAACTACAAGAAGAACAAGATGAACAAGTAGAACAAGAGGTAGAAAGAGAATAAGACGAAAACGTAGAAATAACAGAGGAATCAGCCGAAAAGGCAGAATTCACAGAAGAATAAGCCGAAAATGAAGAAATAACAGAAGAATCAGCAGAAGAAGCCAAAAAAGCAGAAGTAATTGAAAAAACAAAAAGTGCAAACGAAACAGAGGAACTTGAAGAAGAAGAAGGACATGTAGAACTACAAGAAGAACAAGAACAACTAGAAGAACAAGAAGAAGAAACAGAAGAATAAGAGGAAAAAGCAGAAATAACAGACTAAGCCGAGAAAGCAGAAATAACGGAAGAATAGGCTGAAGAAGAAGCAGAAGAAGAAGCAGAAACTGAAAATGCAGATGCAGTGATACAGAAGAACATGAAGAAGTAGAATAGGGTGATGTAGTACTACAAGAAGAACAAGAAGAACTACAAGAACAAGAAGAACTAGAAGTGGAAACAGAACAATAACACGAAAAAGTAGAAATAACAGAAGAATAAGCCTAAAAGGCAGAATTTACTGAAGAATAAGCCGAAAAAGGAGAAATAACTGCAGATAGAGCTGAATAAGGAGCAGAAGAAGCAGAAGAAGAGCAAGTAACTGAAAACACAAAAAGTGCAGAAGAAACTGAAGATGAAGAAGAAGAAGGACATGTTGAACTACAAGATGAAAAAGAAGAACAAGAAGAAGCAGATGAACAAGAAGAGGAAACAGAAGAATAAAAGGAAAAGGCAGAAATGACAGAAGAATAAGCCGAAAAAGCAGAAATGACAGAAGAATAAGAAGAAACAGCAGAAATAACAGAAGAATAAGCCAAGAAAGCAGAAATAACAGAAGATTCAGCTGAGGAAGTAGCAGAAAAAGCAGAAGAATAAGAAGTAATTGAAAAAGAAGAAAATGCAGAAGAAACAGAAGAAGACAAAGAAGAAGAAGGAGTTGTAGAACTACAAGAAGACAAGAAGAACTAAAAGAGCAAGTAGAACAGGAAGTAGAAACAGAAGAATAAGTGGCAAAAGCAGAAACAACAGAAGAATAAGCCGAGACAGAAGAAATAACAGCGGAATAAGCCGAAACATCTGAAATAAGAGAAGAATAAGCCGAAACAGCAGAAGTAACAGAAGAAAAAGTTGAAAACGAAGCAGAAGAAGCAGCAGAAGTTGAAGTAATTGAAACAACAGAAAGTACAGAGAAACAGAAGAAGATGAAGAAGCAGGACATTTAGAACTACAAGAAGAACAACAAGAACAAGATGAACAAGTAGAACAAGAGGTAGAAAGAGAATAAGACGAAAACGTAGAAATAACAGAGGAATCAGCCGAAAAGGCAGAATTCACA
The DNA here is from genome assembly GCF_964194135.1 of Talpa europaea. Taxonomy (NCBI): domain Eukaryota; kingdom Metazoa; phylum Chordata; class Mammalia; order Eulipotyphla; family Talpidae; genus Talpa; species Talpa europaea. The sequence goes on from NW_028167739.1 coordinate 14,405, forward strand.
GAAGAATAAGCCGAAAATGAAGAAATAACAGAAGAATCAGCAGAAGAAGCCAAAAAAGCAGAAGTAATTGAAAAAACAAAAAGTGCAAACGAAACAGAGGAACTTGAAGAAGAAGAAGGACATGTAGAACTACAAGAAGAACAAGAACAACTAGAAGAACAAGAAGAAGAAACAGAAGAATAAGAGGAAAAAGCAGAAATAACAGACTAAGCCGAGAAAGCAGAAATAACGGAAGAATAGGCTGAAGAAGAAGCAGAAGAAGAAGCAGAAACTGAAAATGCAGATGCAGTGATACAGAAGAACATGAAGAAGTAGAATAGGGTGATGTAGTACTACAAGAAGAACAAGAAGAACTACAAGAACAAGAAGAACTAGAAGTGGAAACAGAACAATAACACGAAAAAGTAGAAATAACAGAAGAATAAGCCTAAAAGGCAGAATTTACTGAAGAATAAGCCGAAAAAGGAGAAATAACTGCAGATAGAGCTGAATAAGGAGCAGAAGAAGCAGAAGAAGAGCAAGTAACTGAAAACACAAAAAGTGCAGAAGAAACTGAAGATGAAGAAGAAGAAGGACATGTTGAACTACAAGATGAAAAAGAAGAACAAGAAGAAGCAGATGAACAAGAAGAGGAAACAGAAGAATAAAAGGAAAAGGCAGAAATGACAGAAGAATAAGCCGAAAAAGCAGAAATGACAGAAGAATAAGAAGAAACAGCAGAAATAACAGAAGAATAAGCCAAGAAAGCAGAAATAACAGAAGATTCAGCTGAGGAAGTAGCAGAAAAAGCAGAAGAATAAGAAGTAATTGAAAAAGAAGAAAATGCAGAAGAAACAGAAGAAGACAAAGAAGAAGAAGGAGTTGTAGAACTACAAGAAGACAAGAAGAACTAAAAGAGCAAGTAGAACAGGAAGTAGAAACAGAAGAATAAGTGGCAAAAGCAGAAACAACAGAAGAATAAGCCGAGACAGAAGAAATAACAGCGGAATAAGCCGAAACATCTGAAATAAGAGAAGAATAAGCCGAAACAGCAGAAGTAACAGAAGAAAAAGTTGAAAACGAAGCAGAAGAAGCAGCAGAAGTTGAAGTAATTGAAACAACAGAAAGTACAGAGAAACAGAAGAAGATGAAGAAGCAGGACATTTAGAACTACAAGAAGAACAACAAGAACAAGATGAACAAGTAGAACAAGAGGTAGAAAGAGAATAAGACGAAAACGTAGAAATAACAGAGGAATCAGCCGAAAAGGCAGAATTCACAGAAGAATAAGCCGAAAATGAAGAAATAAAAGAAGAATCAGCTGAAGAAGCCAAAAAAGCAGAAGTAATTGAAAAAACAAAAAGTGCAAAATAAACAGAGGAACTTGAAGAAGAAGAAGGACATGTAGAACTACAAGAAGAACAAGAACAACTAGAAGAACAAGAAGAAGAAACAGAAGAATAAGAGGAAAAAGCAGAAATAACAGACTAAGCCGAGAAAGCAGAAATAACGGAAGAATAGGCTGAAGAAGAAGCAGAAGAAGAAGCAGAAACTGAAAATGCAGATGCAGTGATACAGAAGAACATGAAGAAGTAGAATAGGGTGATGTAGTACTACAAGAAGAACAAGAAGAACTACAAGAACAAGAAGAACTAGAAGTGGAAACAGAACAATAACACGAAAAAGTAGAAATAACAGAAGAATAAGCCTAAAAGGCAGAATTTACTGAAGAATAAGCCGAAAAAGGAGAAATAACTGCAGATAGAGCTGAATAAGGAGCAGAAGAAGCAGAAGAAGAGCAAGTAACTGAAAACACAAAAAGTGCAGAAGAAACTGAAGATGAAGAAGAAGAAGGACATGTTCAACTACAAGATGAAAAAGAAGAACAAGAAGAAGCAGATGAACAAGAAGAGGAAACAGAAGAATAAAAGGAAAAGGCAGAAATGACAGAAGAATAAGCCGAAAAAGCAGAAATGACAGAAGAATAAGAAGAAACAGCAGAAATAACAGAAGAATAAGCCAAGAAAGCAGAAATAACAGAAGATTCAGCTGAGGAAGTAGCAGAAAAAGCAGAAGAATAAGAAGTAATTGAAAAAGAAGAAAATGCAGAAGAAACAGAAGAAGACGAAGAAGACGGAGTTGTAGAACTACAAGAAGACAAGAAGAACTAAAAGAGCAAGTAGAACAAGAAGTAGAAACAGAAGACTAAGTGGCAAAAGCAGAAACAACAGAAGAATAAGCCGAGACAGAAGAAATAACAGCGGAATAAGCCGAAACAGCTGAAATAAGAGAAGAATAAGCCGAAACAGCAGAAGTAACAGAAGAAAAAGTTGAAAACGAAGCAGAAGAAGCAGCAGAAGTTGAAGTAATTGAAACAACAGAAAGTACAGAGAAACAGAAGAAGATGAAGAAGCAGGCCATTTAGAACTACAAGAAGAACAAGATGAACAAGTAGAACAAGAGGTAGAAAGAGAATAAGACGAAAACGTAGAAATAACAGAGGAATCAGCCGAAAAGGCAGAATTCACAGAAGAATAAGCCGAAAATGAAGAAATAACAGAAGAATCAGCAGAAGAAGCCAAAAAAGCAGAAGTAATTGAAAAAACAAAAAGTGCAAACGAAACAGAGGAACTTGAAGAAGAAGAAGGACATGTAGAACTACAAGAAGAACAAGAACAACTAGAAGAACAAGAAGAAGAAACAGAAGAATAAGAGGAAAAAGCAGAAATAACAGACTAAGCCGAGAAAGCAGAAATAACGGAAGAATAGGCTGAAGAAGAAGCAGAAGAAGAAGCAGAAACTGAAAATGCAGATGCAGTGATACAGAAGAACATGAAGAAGTAGAATAGGGTGATGTAGTACTACAAGAAGAACAAGAAGAACTACAAGAACAAGAAGAACTAGAAGTGGAAACAGAACAATAACACGAAAAAGTAGAAATAACAGAAGAATAAGCCTAAAAGGCAGAATTTACTGAAGAATAAGCCGAAAAAGGAGAAATAACTGCAGATAGAGCTGAATAAGGAGCAGAAGAAGCAGAAGAAGAGCAAGTAACTGAAAACACAAAAAGTGCAGAAGAAACTGAAGATGAAGAAGAAGAAGGACATGTTGAACTACAAGATGAAAAAGAAGAACAAGAAGAAGCAGATGAACAAGAAGAGGAAACAGAAGAATAAAAGGAAAAGGCAGAAATGACAGAAGAATAAGCCGAAAAAGCAGAAATGACAGAAGAATAAGAAGAAACAGCAGAAATAACAGAAGAATAAGCCAAGAAAGCAGAAATAACAGAAGATTCAGCTGAGGAAGTAGCAGAAAAAGCAGAAGAATAAGAAGTAATTGAAAAAGAAGAAAATGCAGAAGAAACAGAAGAAGACAAAGAAGAAGAAGGAGTTGTAGAACTACAAGAAGACAAGAAGAACTAAAAGAGCAAGTAGAACAGGAAGTAGAAACAGAAGAATAAGTGGCAAAAGCAGAAACAACAGAAGAATAAGCCGAGACAGAAGAAATAACAGCGGAATAAGCCGAAACATCTGAAATAAGAGAAGAATAAGCCGAAACAGCAGAAGTAACAGAAGAAAAAGTTGAAAACGAAGCAGAAGAAGCAGCAGAAGTTGAAGTAATTGAAACAACAGAAAGTACAGAGAAACAGAAGAAGATGAAGAAGCAGGACATTTAGAACTACAAGAAGAACAACAAGAACAAGATGAACAAGTAGAACAAGAGGTAGAAAGAGAATAAGACGAAAACGTAGAAATAACAGAGGAATCAGCCGAAAAGGCAGAATTCACAGAAGAATAAGCCGAAAATGAAGAAATAAAAGAAGAATCAGCTGAAGAAGCCAAAAAAGCAGAAGTAATTGAAAAAACAAAAAGTGCAAAATAAACAGAGGAACTTGAAGAAGAAGAAGGACATGTAGAACTACAAGAAGAACAAGAACAACTAGAAGAACAAGAAGAAGAAACAGAAGAATAAGAGGAAAAAGCAGAAATAACAGACTAAGCCGAGAAAGCAGAAATAACGGAAGAATAGGCTGAAGAAGAAGCAGAAGAAGAAGCAGAAACTGAAAATGCAGATGCAGTGATACAGAAGAACATGAAGAAGTAGAATAGGGTGATGTAGTACTACAAGAAGAACAAGAAGAACTACAAGAACAAGAAGAACTAGAAGTGGAAACAGAACAATAACACGAAAAAGTAGAAATAACAGAAGAATAAGCCTAAAAGGCAGAATTTACTGAAGAATAAGCCGAAAAAGGAGAAATAACTGCAGATAGAGCTGAATAAGGAGCAGAAGAAGCAGAAGAAGAGCAAGTAACTGAAAACACAAAAAGTGCAGAAGAAACTGAAGATGAAGAAGAAGAAGGACATGTTCAACTACAAGATGAAAAAGAAGAACAAGAAGAAGCAGATGAACAAGAAGAGGAAACAGAAGAATAAAAGGAAAAGGCAGAAATGACAGAAGAATAAGCCGAAAAAGCAGAAATGACAGAAGAATAAGAAGAAACAGCAGAAATAACAGAAGAATAAGCCAAGAAAGCAGAAATAACAGAAGATTCAGCTGAGGAAGTAGCAGAAAAAGCAGAAGAATAAGAAGTAATTGAAAAAGAAGAAAATGCAGAAGAAACAGAAGAAGACGAAGAAGACGGAGTTGTAGAACTACAAGAAGACAAGAAGAACTAAAAGAGCAAGTAGAACAAGAAGTAGAAACAGAAGACTAAGTGGCAAAAGCAGAAACAACAGAAGAATAAGCCGAGACAGAAGAAATAACAGCGGAATAAGCCGAAACAGCTGAAATAAGAGAAGAATAAGCCGAAACAGCAGAAGTAACAGAAGAAAAAGTTGAAAACGAAGCAGAAGAAGCAGCAGAAGTTGAAGTAATTGAAACAACAGAAAGTACAGAGAAACAGAAGAAGATGAAGAAGCAGGCCATTTAGAACTACAAGAAGAACAAGATGAACAAGTAGAACAAGAGGTAGAAAGAGAATAAGACGAAAACGTAGAAATAACAGAGGAATCAGCCGAAAAGGCAGAATTCACAGAAGAATAAGCCGAAAATGAAGAAATAACAGAAGAATCAGCAGAAGAAGCCAAAAAAGCAGAAGTAATTGAAAAAACAAAAAGTGCAAACGAAACAGAGGAACTTGAAGAAGAAGAAGGACATGTAGAACTACAAGAAGAACAAGAACAACTAGAAGAACAAGAAGAAGAAACAGAAGAATAAGAGGAAAAAGCAGAAATAACAGACTAAGCCGAGAAAGCAGAAATAACGGAAGAATAGGCTGAAGAAGAAGCAGAAGAAGAAGCAGAAACTGAAAATGCAGATGCAGTGATACAGAAGAACATGAAGAAGTAGAATAGGGTGATGTAGTACTACAAGAAGAACAAGAAGAACTACAAGAACAAGAAGAACTAGAAGTGGAAACAGAACAATAACACGAAAAAGTAGAAATAACAGAAGAATAAGCCTAAAAGGCAGAATTTACTGAAGAATAAGCCGAAAAAGGAGAAATAACTGCAGATAGAGCTGAATAAGGAGCAGAAGAAGCAGAAGAAGAGCAAGTAACTGAAAACACAAAAAGTGCAGAAGAAACTGAAGATGAAGAAGAAGAAGGACATGTTGAACTACAAGATGAAAAAGAAGAACAAGAAGAAGCAGATGAACAAGAAGAGGAAACAGAAGAATAAAAGGAAAAGGCAGAAATGACAGAAGAATAAGCCGAAAAAGCAGAAATGACAGAAGAATAAGAAGAAACAGCAGAAATAACAGAAGAATAAGCCAAGAAAGCAGAAATAACAGAAGATTCAGCTGAGGAAGTAGCAGAAAAAGCAGAAGAATAAGAAGTAATTGAAAAAGAAGAAAATGCAGAAGAAACAGAAGAAGACAAAGAAGAAGAAGGAGTTGTAGAACTACAAGAAGACAAGAAGAACTAAAAGAGCAAGTAGAACAGGAAGTAGAAACAGAAGAATAAGTGGCAAAAGCAGAAACAACAGAAGAATAAGCCGAGACAGAAGAAATAACAGCGGAATAAGCCGAAACATCTGAAATAAGAGAAGAATAAGCCGAAACAGCAGAAGTAACAGAAGAAAAAGTTGAAAACGAAGCAGAAGAAGCAGCAGAAGTTGAAGTAATTGAAACAACAGAAAGTACAGAGAAACAGAAGAAGATGAAGAAGCAGGACATTTAGAACTACAAGAAGAACAACAAGAACAAGATGAACAAGTAGAACAAGAGGTAGAAAGAGAATAAGACGAAAACGTAGAAATAACAGAGGAATCAGCCGAAAAGGCAGAATTCACAGAAGAATAAGCCGAAAATGAAGAAATAAAAGAAGAATCAGCTGAAGAAGCCAAAAAAGCAGAAGTAATTGAAAAAACAAAAAGTGCAAAATAAACAGAGGAACTTGAAGAAGAAGAAGGACATGTAGAACTACAAGAAGAACAAGAACAACTAGAAGAACAAGAAGAAGAAACAGAAGAATAAGAGGAAAAAGCAGAAATAACAGACTAAGCCGAGAAAGCAGAAATAACGGAAGAATAGGCTGAAGAAGAAGCAGAAGAAGAAGCAGAAACTGAAAATGCAGATGCAGTGATACAGAAGAACATGAAGAAGTAGAATAGGGTGATGTAGTACTACAAGAAGAACAAGAAGAACTACAAGAACAAGAAGAACTAGAAGTGGAAACAGAACAATAACACGAAAAAGTAGAAATAACAGAAGAATAAGCCTAAAAGGCAGAATTTACTGAAGAATAAGCCGAAAAAGGAGAAATAACTGCAGATAGAGCTGAATAAGGAGCAGAAGAAGCAGAAGAAGAGCAAGTAACTGAAAACACAAAAAGTGCAGAAGAAACTGAAGATGAAGAAGAAGAAGGACATGTTCAACTACAAGATGAAAAAGAAGAACAAGAAGAAGCAGATGAACAAGAAGAGGAAACAGAAGAATAAAAGGAAAAGGCAGAAATGACAGAAGAATAAGCCGAAAAAGCAGAAATGACAGAAGAATAAGAAGAAACAGCAGAAATAACAGAAGAATAAGCCAAGAAAGCAGAAATAACAGAAGATTCAGCTGAGGAAGTAGCAGAAAAAGCAGAAGAATAAGAAGTAATTGAAAAAGAAGAAAATGCAGAAGAAACAGAAGAAGACGAAGAAGACGGAGTTGTAGAACTACAAGAAGACAAGAAGAACTAAAAGAGCAAGTAGAACAAGAAGTAGAAACAGAAGACTAAGTGGCAAAAGCAGAAACAACAGAAGAATAAGCCGAGACAGAAGAAATAACAGCGGAATAAGCCGAAACAGCTGAAATAAGAGAAGAATAAGCCGAAACAGCAGAAGTAACAGAAGAAAAAGTTGAAAACGAAGCAGAAGAAGCAGCAGAAGTTGAAGTAATTGAAACAACAGAAAGTACAGAGAAACAGAAGAAGATGAAGAAGCAGGCCATTTAGAACTACAAGAAGAACAAGATGAACAAGTAGAACAAGAGGTAGAAAGAGAATAAGACGAAAACGTAGAAATAACAGAGGAATCAGCCGAAAAGGCAGAATTCACAGAAGAATAAGCCGAAAATGAAGAAATAACAGAAGAATCAGCAGAAGAAGCCAAAAAAGCAGAAGTAATTGAAAAAACAAAAAGTGCAAACGAAACAGAGGAACTTGAAGAAGAAGAAGGACATGTAGAACTACAAGAAGAACAAGAACAACTAGAAGAACAAGAAGAAGAAACAGAAGAATAAGAGGAAAAAGCAGAAATAACAGACTAAGCCGAGAAAGCAGAAATAACGGAAGAATAGGCTGAAGAAGAAGCAGAAGAAGAAGCAGAAACTGAAAATGCAGATGCAGTGATACAGAAGAACATGAAGAAGTAGAATAGGGTGATGTAGTACTACAAGAAGAACAAGAAGAACTACAAGAACAAGAAGAACTAGAAGTGGAAACAGAACAATAACACGAAAAAGTAGAAATAACAGAAGAATAAGCCTAAAAGGCAGAATTTACTGAAGAATAAGCCGAAAAAGGAGAAATAACTGCAGATAGAGCTGAATAAGGAGCAGAAGAAGCAGAAGAAGAGCAAGTAACTGAAAACACAAAAAGTGCAGAAGAAACTGAAGATGAAGAAGAAGAAGGACATGTTGAACTACAAGATGAAAAAGAAGAACAAGAAGAAGCAGATGAACAAGAAGAGGAAACAGAAGAATAAAAGGAAAAGGCAGAAATGACAGAAGAATAAGCCGAAAAAGCAGAAATGACAGAAGAATAAGAAGAAACAGCAGAAATAACAGAAGAATAAGCCAAGAAAGCAGAAATAACAGAAGATTCAGCTGAGGAAGTAGCAGAAAAAGCAGAAGAATAAGAAGTAATTGAAAAAGAAGAAAATGCAGAAGAAACAGAAGAAGACAAAGAAGAAGAAGGAGTTGTAGAACTACAAGAAGACAAGAAGAACTAAAAGAGCAAGTAGAACAGGAAGTAGAAACAGAAGAATAAGTGGCAAAAGCAGAAACAACAGAAGAATAAGCCGAGACAGAAGAAATAACAGCGGAATAAGCCGAAACATCTGAAATAAGAGAAGAATAAGCCGAAACAGCAGAAGTAACAGAAGAAAAAGTTGAAAACGAAGCAGAAGAAGCAGCAGAAGTTGAAGTAATTGAAACAACAGAAAGTACAGAGAAACAGAAGAAGATGAAGAAGCAGGACATTTAGAACTACAAGAAGAACAACAAGAACAAGATGAACAAGTAGAACAAGAGGTAGAAAGAGAATAAGACGAAAACGTAGAAATAACAGAGGAATCAGCCGAAAAGGCAGAATTCACAGAAGAATAAGCCGAAAATGAAGAAATAAAAGAAGAATCAGCTGAAGAAGCCAAAAAAGCAGAAGTAATTGAAAAAACAAAAAGTGCAAAATAAACAGAGGAACTTGAAGAAGAAGAAGGACATGTAGAACTACAAGAAGAACAAGAACAACTAGAAGAACAAGAAGAAGAAACAGAAGAATAAGAGGAAAAAGCAGAAATAACAGACTAAGCCGAGAAAGCAGAAATAACGGAAGAATAGGCTGAAGAAGAAGCAGAAGAAGAAGCAGAAACTGAAAATGCAGATGCAGTGATACAGAAGAACATGAAGAAGTAGAATAGGGTGATGTAGTACTACAAGAAGAACAAGAAGAACTACAAGAACAAGAAGAACTAGAAGTGGAAACAGAACAATAACACGAAAAAGTAGAAATAACAGAAGAATAAGCCTAAAAGGCAGAATTTACTGAAGAATAAGCCGAAAAAGGAGAAATAACTGCAGATAGAGCTGAATAAGGAGCAGAAGAAGCAGAAGAAGAGCAAGTAACTGAAAACACAAAAAGTGCAGAAGAAACTGAAGATGAAGAAGAAGAAGGACATGTTCAACTACAAGATGAAAAAGAAGAACAAGAAGAAGCAGATGAACAAGAAGAGGAAACAGAAGAATAAAAGGAAAAGGCAGAAATGACAGAAGAATAAGCCGAAAAAGCAGAAATGACAGAAGAATAAGAAGAAACAGCAGAAATAACAGAAGAATAAGCCAAGAAAGCAGAAATAACAGAAGATTCAGCTGAGGAAGTAGCAGAAAAAGCAGAAGAATAAGAAGTAATTGAAAAAGAAGAAAATGCAGAAGAAACAGAAGAAGACGAAGAAGACGGAGTTGTAGAACTACAAGAAGACAAGAAGAACTAAAAGAGCAAGTAGAACAAGAAGTAGAAACAGAAGACTAAGTGGCAAAAGCAGAAACAACAGAAGAATAAGCCGAGACAGAAGAAATAACAGCGGAATAAGCCGAAACAGCTGAAATAAGAGAAGAATAAGCCGAAACAGCAGAAGTAACAGAAGAAAAAGTTGAAAACGAAGCAGAAGAAGCAGCAGAAGTTGAAGTAATTGAAACAACAGAAAGTACAGAGAAACAGAAGAAGATGAAGAAGCAGGCCATTTAGAACTACAAGAAGAACAAGATGAACAAGTAGAACAAGAGGTAGAAAGAGAATAAGACGAAAACGTAGAAATAACAGAGGAATCAGCCGAAAAGGCAGAATTCACAGAAGAATAAGCCGAAAATGAAGAAATAACAGAAGAATCAGCAGAAGAAGCCAAAAAAGCAGAAGTAATTGAAAAAACAAAAAGTGCAAACGAAACAGAGGAACTTGAAGAAGAAGAAGGACATGTAGAACTACAAGAAGAACAAGAACAACTAGAAGAACAAGAAGAAGAAACAGAAGAATAAGAGGAAAAAGCAGAAATAACAGACTAAGCCGAGAAAGCAGAAATAACGGAAGAATAGGCTGAAGAAGAAGCAGAAGAAGAAGCAGAAACTGAAAATGCAGATGCAGTGATACAGAAGAACATGAAGAAGTAGAATAGGGTGATGTAGTACTACAAGAAGAACAAGAAGAACTACAAGAACAAGAAGAACTAGAAGTGGAAACAGAACAATAACACGAAAAAGTAGAAATAACAGAAGAATAAGCCTAAAAGGCAGAATTTACTGAAGAATAAGCCGAAAAAGGAGAAATAACTGC